>NC_058373.1:44962500-45170000 GCF_018350175.1 Felis catus | reverse complement strand
GCTTGGGCAGGCCATCTAAGAAATTTGTGTCCCACCCTTCCACCATAAAATCTGGAACCACCAGATAGAAAATCGCTGAACTCTGGACTGACTCCACCTGAGTTATTCGTAGCCCAGTCTACACTCTTCATATTCCCTCCTACCCGACATAGCTGCTCAGGTCTCTGCCATATGAATACAAAAGCACAACCAAAGCCCTTCCTGATAGGAAATTTCTCTCCCTTCTCCACTTCACAACCAAACTTTCTTTGGAGTTGTCTGCACACCTCGTCTACTTCTCTACCTTGCTTTGACCCCTTAACCTACTGTCAACTAATCCACTGCTTCTGCTCTTCTTAAACCTTTCAGACTTTTTCTTTTGTGACTTCCCAGCAGCATTTGTCAGTGTTGACTGTCCCCTCCTCCTCGAAATGCCTTCTCTGGGTTTCCAGGACATTGCTTTCTGTTGGCTTATTTTGTCAGAAGTTTCTTCCACAGCTCTCCTGGGAATAGTCTTTCCTGGCCCTTCTTCAGACGTTAGCTTCCTCAGGGTTCTAATACCAACGTCCTCTCACTCATACTCTCCCTGGGTATAGTTACCCGATTGACTCTTGTTTCTAGAATTCCTTTCCAGGTCTGTCTCCTGGACTCCGAAACTGTATGTTCAACTGCATACCGAACATCTCCACCTGAATTTTCCATAGTCCTCTCATGCTCCACGTGTCTAAAACTGTGCTCCTCGTCTCTCCTACAGACGTTGACCATCTTCTGTGCAACTTGTCTCTGTGAAAGGCATTGCCATCCATCCAGTTGCCTGAGCTAAAAATGTGGGAATCGTGTGTGACTCTTCCCTTTCTTATACCCAGTTGATGACAAGGTCCTGTCTATTCTGCCTCTATCTATCTCCAGAATCTTTATCCTTTTTTCCTCACCTTCAGGAGAGGAAATGTGAAAGGTGAAGAGCACAATGGGTGAAACCTGGCTCTGTCCTCACTGCTATATGGCCCTGGGCAAATGGTTCAATTTCTCTCTGCCTCAAATGTGAAATTAGAATAGTAATAATGCCTTGCTCACGGGCTTGCTCTGGTTGGCTCTGTCCAGCAAGATTCTTCCAGGGTGGCCCAAGAATTAAATTGATACAAGACAGACAAACAGGAGGGGGGAAAAGTTTAATTACATGTGCTTGGAGGCCCAATAATGGCCAAGACCAGCAGTTTTTATACTATTTAGACAAAGAGGCAATAAATCTCGGGGGAATTGACAGGATAAAGGACACTCTATGTTCATGAGCTTCAGTTAGTAAGGAATTGTACACAGAATTGGGGCTGGGATCATAAATTAGTAAAAAAGTAACAAGATTGTTTGTATGAACTTGTTGGCTCTGAATTCCCTAACTCTGGTGATAAGGATGTCTCTTTACATCCTGGTACCAGGAGGGCACCTTTCACATGGGAGATTTCTTTCCTGCCTTCTAAAGACAGAGTGGAGTAGGGGTGGGGTCAGCATGTTCTTTTTGTATTAGCTGTTTCTTAAGTAACTTTTATTTAAAATAGTATGCCCCAGTGGCACATTTGGGGCCAGCCTGCCTTTGTCCCCTCCTCTGAAACTTCCTTGGAAGTTTTACACCTTAAAAGTTGAGCTGGTTTGGGTGCCTGGGTGGCTCAGTCTGTTAAGCGTCCAACTCTGTTTCGGCTCATGTCATGATCTCACAGCTTCGTGGGTTTGAACCCCACATCTGGCTCTGCGCTGGCCGTGCGGAACCTGCTTGGGAATTTCTCTCTCTCTCTCTCTCTCTCTCTCTCTCTCTCCCCCCCCCCCCCGCTTTCTCTCTGCCTCTACCCCACTTGCACTGTCTCTCTCTCAAAATAAATAAACTTACGAAAAAAAGTTGAGCTGGCAGATTATTTTGTCTTGCTGAACCAGTCTTAGTCCTGACAATATATCAGCTCAACAAATCTCATTTTAGGAGGTGTGGGTGCAGGTATGTTCTAAGTTAGCTTATTTGCTTATACAATCAGGTGTTAAATAAGAGGCATTTCTATGGAAACAAAAGCTAAACAACGGCTATTGATTGGAGCAAATTATAAACCAGCATCTGAGTTCAGAGGTCAGCCAGTCAAGACTTCAAGATGTCTGAGACATCTTCAGATAGAGCGAGGGCAGACAGTTACAGTCTGACAGATTTCCTGGTTTGTAGTTTGGTATCTCTGGGATCTTTTTGAGTGGCCCACATAGCAGCAGGCCTGAAGATGGCTTATGTATGAGCTGCTGTGATTTCTCTAGAGATTGTATGAAGTCATCCATATTCAGTTAGTAGGGCTTCAGGAAAAGGGGCAGTCGAGCTCTCAATGATTCCAAGCCAAAAGGATGGGAGAAAATTGGAAATGTTAGTTTGGAGAGCCATAGCCAGACATTTGAGGAAGCCAGAAGAATTCCATATCCAATCCAGTTTCTAGGCAGACACCAAACCCTCAATAACAATTAGAACTGGAATCTAATATCCAGAGAGTTGTTACAAAACATAGTCTCTCGAAAATCACCCTCATTAAAAAAATAAAATCACCCTCATTTCCTCCAAAGATAGCCAAATTAATACTAGTTTCAATAAGTTTGGCCTGATTATATACATAAGTGCAGCAAGAATATTGATTAATCACATAGGCTCTTTTAATGTTTATTTTTCGAGAGACAGAGAGAGTGCGAGCTGGGGGGTGGGGGCAGAGACAAAGGGAGACACAGAATCTGAAGCAGGCTCCAGGCTCCGAGCTGTCAGTACAGAATCATATAGGCTCTTTTAAATCGGCTTTGCTGAGGGGCACCTGGGTAGCTCAGTTGGTTGAGCATCCAACTTTAGCTCAGGTCATGATCTCAAGGTTCGTGGGTTCAAGCCCCATGTCGAGTTTTGTGCAGACAGCTCAGAACCTGGAGCCTGCTTCGGATTCTGTGTCTCCCTCTCTCTCTCTGCTCCTCCCCGACTTGGCCTATTTCTCTCTCTCAAAAATAAACTAAAAAATTAAAAATAATAAAATTTAAAAAAAATCTGCTTTGCCGAAACTTTTCATAAGGAATTTCCAGATTGAACTTTTAACAGCCCCACATGGCTAAAAAGATAAGCCAAATACTTGCCATCAGACTGCCTGCAAAACCTATAGATTTGGTTTAATTCCTCCTTTCTCAAAATCTCCAAAATATTCCAAGGTTCCTGCACCTGCCAGGGAATGACATTCTTTACTCACCTGGTAAGGCTGCTAGGGAGCCTGTTAGCAAGGTATCAGGCTGTGGTTCTTAGGTGATTGATTGGCTTTAAGAGTGTCAACCTTATTTGTTAAAGCAGTCTGGTCATATAAATAGGACATTCCAGTCAAAGTCTTGGTAATATAGTCAGTATTTCCAATTGTGTTCTGTTTAAAGGAGAACAAGTTTTGGGGTGCCTGGGTGGCGCAGTCGGTTAAGCGTCCGACTTCAGCCAGGTCACGATCTCGCGGTCCGTGAGTTCGAGCCCCGTGTCAGGCTCTGGGCTGATGGCTCGGAGCCTGGAGCCTGTTTCCGATTCTGTGTCTCCCTCTCTCTCTGCCCCTCCCCTGTTCATGCTCTGTCTCTCTCTGTCCCAAAAATAAATAAACATTGAAAAAAAAATTTTTTTAAAGGAGAACAAGTTTTTATGGAACTTAGGCAAATATGTTGCCTTGAAAATACAAGAATACTCACTGAGAGAGGTATCTGGGTGGCTTAGTCGGTTAAGTGTCTGACTCTTGATTTTGGCTCAGGTCATGATCTCATGGTTCATGAGATTAAGCCCTGCCCTGGGCTCTGTGATATCAGTGTAGAGCCTGCTTGGGATTCTCTTTCTTCTTCCATCTCTGCCCCCACCCTCTCTCTCTTCCTCACGCACACTCTCTCTGCATACATTCACTCTCTCTCTCAAAAAAATAAAACAATACTCAGATTTTCCAAATTTTAGAGGAATCAGGGAGAGAAGGATAAATGTTTGAATTCTGCTTACAGAGGTACAATTTATCAAATTGCTATAAATTATAGTCAGACGACGAGAAATCATTTCCTTAAATCTAGAAAAAGCATTTTAAAATCAATGTTTCAAACAACAAAAAGTCCTAAAAAGGATAATTATACCCCCCAGTTCATTCAGTCCCATGTTATTCTTCTGCTTGAAATAGTTTTTTAATTAGTTCTGGAAATTCTTACATTTATCAGAAACCTGTATTTGTCCATGGAAAGCCATGAATCTCTCTGAAGATGAAACACATTTGTAAAAGCATCAGAGTAAAACAAGAAATGTAAATGATGAAAGACTTAAAAATATCCAGGGTTAAAAATCTGATGAGAATTGTTTATAATACAGTTGACTAGAAAACTTGGTTATTTCTGGGACACATAGCACTTCAGGATAATAACATACCAGAACATATCAGATTTTTAGGAATTTTATACAATTTGTAGAACACTTAATAAACTATCTACACAATTACGGGAGGGATCAATGAAATCAAGAGTATTCTACCAAATTTACCAAGTGTCACTAAACCCAAGGAACTAGCCCCACAATATTTCCCCTTGCTAATCTAAACTGAGAGAGAGGGGCACCTGGCTGGCTCAGTCAGTAGAGCATGTGACTCTCGATCTTCGAGTTGCAAGTTCCAACCACACTGAGTGTAGAGATAACTTAAAAATCTTTAAAAAGGCAAACAAACAGAGTCTCAGCATTCTTGCTCCACTGGACTCTGGAGACAGACATCCCAGGAGACTGCCATGGTAGGAAATCTTACCTCTGCTGGCTGTATGTCAGATTCCCAGGATCTCAAAGCTGCAGAATTGTCAGGGAAAATATAGTGGAAGTTTATCCTGCTGACTACCCCAACTGTTGGGGAGGAGAAAATTTGGATCTGTCCTTCAAGATCCTTCGAGGTGGTCTAAACCTTAAATTGACACAAGACAGATTAACAAGAGAAGAAAAACCACAATTGTGTGTGCACGGAGACCCAATAATGAAATTGAGACCCAAAGACATGGCCAAGGCAAGCAGTTTTTATGCTTTTGGTAAAAGAGGCAATAAATCTCTGAGGAATTGACAGGATAAAGAAAACTTAGTTTCATGGGCTTTAGTAAGGAATTCTAAACAGAATTTAGGCTGGGGTAGTAAATCAGTAAAAAGTAACAAGGTTTGTTTATACAACCTTCTTGGATCTGAATTCTCTATCCCTGGTAATAAGGATTTTTCCTTATTTCCTGGTACAAGGAGGGTATCTTTCACATGGGAGATTTATTTCCTGCTTTCTGGAGACCAAGGGAATGAGGGTCAGTGTGTTCTTATAGCACTAGCTGTTTCTTAAGTAACGTTCATTTAAAATCAATATGCCAAAGTGGCACATTTTGGGCAGCCTCCCTTTGGATCCCTTATAGGGTAAATTATCAGTGTGTGTAATGTTCTTGGAACCATGCCTGGCTATGCAAGGGTAAGTGTTAGGTAAATGCCGGTAGTGTTGCTCTCCAGGTTATTTTATTTCACTGTGAGTTAGTCTAAGACACTATCTGATCCCTCTGCTTCTAGTCCTCCCTCCATCTATACCCCATCTAGCCAAAAGGTGGGCACTTCTTAAGCTTGTATTGCCTTGCTCTGCTCATAACTGCACTCAGCAGCAGGGAGAAATATTTGAATTCCTTATCTTGGCTTAGGTTTTTCTTAAAATTTTTTTTATGTTTATTTTTGAGACAAACAGAGCACGAGTGGGGGAGAGGCAGAGAGAGGGAGGCACAGAATTGGGAGCAGCCTCCAGGCTCAGAGCCCTCAGCACAGAGCCCGATGTGGGGCTCGAACCCACCAACCGTGAGATCATGACCTGAGCAGATGTCGGATGCTTAACCGACTGAGCCACGCAGGTGCCCTGTTAGAAAAGTTTTTCATAGAGGGCACCTGGGTGGCTCAGTCAGTTAAGTACTAACTTGGGCTCAGATTAGGATCTCATGGTTCGTGGGTTGGAGCCCTGTGTCGGGCTGTGTGCTGACAGCTCAGAGCCTGGAGCCTGCTTCGGATTCTGTGTCTCCCTCTCTCTCTGCCCCTCCCCTGCTTACTTTCTCTCACTTTCTCGCTCGCTCGCTCTCTCTCTTTCTCTCTCTCTCAAAAATGAACACTAAAAATTAAAACAAAGTTTTTCACAAACTGACCACCTATTCAACCTCATCTGTTGCCCATGCTCCAGTTTGAGATCTGCAGTCTCCTGTAATCTGTCCTATTGAAAGCTCCCCGTCTCTCTTCTTACTTTCCAAACTTTTTCTGTGCTGTTGCTCTATCTAGAAAAATCCCCATTTCCTCATTTATCTAATCAGTGCTTCAGGTCTCCATTTGGGTCATTTCCCCTGGGAAACCTTCCCAGACCTCCCCACTCTCCCCAGCCAAAGCCAGCTTGCCTATAAAGCTTGTGTGGGGAACAAAGCCTCCTTGTCTGGCCAGGGGAATGCTACCTTCCAACCCCCTTCCATGTTCTACCTGAAAGGGTAAGAATAGAACAGGTGTGTCCTGGGAAGCCAGTTTAGGGATGATTTGAAC
This sequence comes from Felis catus, assembly GCF_018350175.1. Classification (NCBI taxonomy): domain Eukaryota; kingdom Metazoa; phylum Chordata; class Mammalia; order Carnivora; family Felidae; genus Felis; species Felis catus. Next base: position 45,163,459 of record NC_058373.1, on the reverse strand, counting down.
CTTTTTGTTCTTTGTTCTTTTTTCTTTTCTTGTAGAACCTCTCAACAAGGCCAGGTTATTTCTTTGTAACTGGATGTTTCTTGAAGACCAACTCTTTTATGTTTGGGAGGCTGTTTAGGGTTCCCTCCCAGACATACACACAGTAGCTAAGCACATTTCTCGGTCTTGTACTGTGGTACAACGTCCATTCGGTAGCTGCTTGGTGGTCAATTCTAGGGCTGGAGCTCAGACAGCCTGGAGATGTTTCTTCCTTCGGTCACTTTCTTGAGCCCAAACTCAGCTTGGTCTCAGAGTTGTCCTATTTGAGCCCTTCCAAGCAGAGGAGCAGATGTGCTCATATGAGATAGATTCCCTTCTCCTATCCCTAAGTTAGAGTTTGTGTGCATTAGGTCGGTTGATGGAGGCCAGAGGGAGGAAAGTAATTTAGGGTAGACTAATGTCAGGCCTGGGAGCTATAATGCAGCCCTTGCCACTCCCTGGGTACCCCAGAATCACATGGCTGGATCTGGTATTCAGTCCCTGACTTAGGCCCTGGGGAGGGTAACAGCTGGGTGCTGGGTGTGTTCCTGCTTGTTCCTGAAGGCAGCACTCTCAGGTTAGCATGGGTGCTTTCATCATCATCATGGCAGAAAACAAGGCCAGACCATGGATCTGTTGACGCAGAAAGAGACTGGACAAGTACATCTCTTGGCCTATTTCTCCTGGGGGTTGGCCAGCTCTCACTGAGGTTTGGGCTGGCACCTGCAAGCTCTGTGGGCAGGTCTTGGGGATTTTTTTCCTAGGTAGCAAAAGAAGCTAGAATCAGGGCCCACACTTGCTGTCTGTCCATCCCAATGCCATCCACAGCCTCAACCAAGTGGCTAAGTTAGGTAAAAATTTAATTGCTTTGCACAATAGTGTCTATATTTATTAGATTGCCGTGTAGTATTCTAGAGTTTAACTTTGAAAGTTTGGCTCTAAGTTTCTTACTTGGTTTATCAGGAGAAAACTGGTTATTAATAGTATTTCTGGATAGGCTCCTTTTTTATTTTAATAGGAAGAAGCAGGAGGGCAAAGAATTTTAATGTTGTTTTTCTCCCTCTAAACTTAGATCAGCTATTGGTACTACTGCTTAATCTTGCTGTGTTGAGCTGAACATTCATATATGCTCTTAACAGACCCAGTGACACAGAAATCTGAGAGTGAGATATAACTGACCTATGACACTATATTAGTTGCAGTTACACAATGTTGTTTCAGTATATGTAATATTGAAAAAAGATCACTGCAAGAAGTCTAGTTGACATCGTTCACCATACAGTTACAGAATTTTTTTCTTGTGGCTGTTTTAAGACTTACTCTTTTAGTAACCTTCAGAAATGCAAGACGGTATTATTAACTATAGACCCTCTGCTGTACATTACATCCCCAGGATTTATTTTGTAACTGGACGTTTGCACCTTCTGACCACCTTTACCCATTTTGCCCACCCCCCACCCCCCCTGTTCTCTGTTCTCTGTATCTAAGAGTTTTGTTTTCACATACAAGAGTGATCTTACAGTACTTGTCTTTGTCTGACATGTTTCACTTAGCATAATGCCCTCGAGGTCCATCTATGTTGTCACAAATAGCAAGATTCCATTTGTTTCTATGACTGAATCATATTCTATGATGTATATACACCACACTTTCTGTATTCATTTATTGATGGATACTTAGGTTGTTTCCACATCTGGGCTGTTGTAAATGTTGCAACGAACATGACGGTGCATATATCTTTTCAAATTGCTGTTTTTGCTTTCTTTGGAAATACCTAGAAGTGAAATTCCTAGATCACATAATAGTTCTATTTTTTTTTTGAGTTTATGTATGTATTTTGAGAGAGCGAGCGAGTGGGGGAGGGGCAGAGAGAGGCGGGGAGAGAGAATCCCATGCAGGCTCTGCTCTGTGAGCACAGAGCTGGTTACAGAGCTTGAACCCATGTACCGTGAGATCATGACCTGAGCCAAAATCAAGAGTTGGACGTTTAACTGACTGAGCCCCTTTTTGGAGTTAATTTTTGTTTGGTGTAAGGTAGTGGTGGAGTTTCATTCTTAGGCATGTCACTGTCCAGTTTTGGCAACACTATTTATTGAAGAGACTGTCCTTTCCCTATTTTATATTCTTGGCTCCTTGTCATAAATTAACTATATATATGTGTGTGTGTGTATGTGTGCGTGTGTGTATATATGTCTGTGTGTGTATATATATATATATATACATATACATATACATATATGTGTATATTTATGTGTATATATGTGTATATATATGTGTGTGTATATATATATGTGTGTATATATATATGTGTGTATATATATATGTGTATATGTGTATATATATGTGTGTGTATGTATATATATACACATATATACATACACATATATATATACACATACACACACACATATATATACACATATACATATGGCTTTATTTTGTGAGTCTCTACTCTGTTCCTTTGTGCCTGTTTCTTATGCCAACACCTCACTGTTTTACTTACTGTAGATTTGTAATATAGTTAGAAATCAGGGTTCATGATGTCTCTGGCTTTGTTCTTCTTTCTCAAGATTTCTTGGGCTATGTTGGGTCATTTGTGGTTCCACACAAAGTTTAGAATTATTCTATTTGTGTGAAAAATACTATTGGAATTTTGATATGGATTAGATTGAATCTGGGATTGTTTTGGGTAATTTGGACACTTTAACAGTTCCAATTTTTCCAGTCTATGAGCATGGAATATCTTTCCATTTATTAGTGCCTTCTTCAATTTCTTTCATCAGTGTCTTAATATTTTTCAGTTTATAGGTCTTTTACTTCCTGGTTAAATTTATTCTTAGGTATTTTATTCTTTTTTATGCAATTGTAAGTGGGATTATCTTCTTAATATTTCTTGCTAGGCAGTTTGTTGTTACTGTATAGAAATGCAACTGATTGTTGTATATTGTATCCTAAAACTTTACTGAATTTGCTAATTAGTTCTAAGAGTTTTGGGTGGGGTCATTAGGACTCTCTATATAGTATTATGTCATCTGCAAAGAGACAGTTATATTCTTCTTTTCTGTTTTGGATGACTTCTTTGTTGCCTAACTGCTCTGGCTAGGGCTTCCAGTACTATGTTGAATTAACGTGGTGAGAATGGACATCCCAGTCTTGTTCCTTGTTCAGCTTTTCACCATTGAGTATGATGTTAGCTGTGAGTTTGTCATAGATGACTATTATTATATTGATGTATGTTTCTTTTGTACTCACTTCATTGAAAGTTATTATCAGAAATGGATGCTGAATTTTGCCAAAAGCTTTTTCTGTATCTATTGAGAGGATCCTATGATTTTTCATCTTTTATTTTGTTCATGTGATGTATCACATTGATGAGAATGTTGAACATCTTTTCCTCCCTGGGATAGATCCTGCTTGATCGTGGTGTATGATCTTTTTACAGTATTGCTGACATTGGTTTGCTAATACTCTGTGGAGGATTTTTGCATCTATGTTGATCAGGGTTATCGCCCTATAGTTTTCTTTACTTGCAGTGACCTTGCCTGATTTTGGCATCAGGATAATGAAGGACTTGTAAAATGAGTTTGGAAGTGTTCCCTCCTTTCCATTTTTTGGAAGAATTTGAGAATGATGGGTATTAATTCTTCTTTAAGTATTGAGTAGACTATATCAATGAAACCATTAGGTCCTGGAATTTTGTTAAGAGGTTTTTGATTCCTGATTTAATCTCCTTACTAGTAATGGGTCTGTTCAGATTTTTTTTATTTCCTCATGATTCAGTCTTAGTAGGTTGTGTGTTTCCAGGAATTTATCCATTTCTTCTCGGTTGTTCAGTTTGCTGGCATATAATTGCTCATCGCAGTCTCTGACCGTTTGTGTTGCTGTGGTGTCAGTCATAACATTTGCTTTCACCGCGAGCTTTTTCATTACTCTCAAGGGCTTAGGTAGACTCTTTTCATCTTAGAAATGATCATGAAAACCTTAACAGGACATCAAGGCAAGAGTCATCTGAAACTTTGCCTTACTTGCCAACAGCTCTGGAGATTCCTCCTAATTTTGTTGGACATAGATTGGATGATAGGAAAAGCCAGGGCACCAGGGCCAGAAGTCTGAGGACAGGATGCAGGCACCAGCTCGAAAGGGGCATGTCTGAGCTGGGTAAAACACATGTAACCCAGATGTCCCCAACTTGTTGGGCCAGCAGCGGTCATCTTCCATTTCCACCCAAAGAACACCCTTCTCCCGTTCTATGGGAGATACAGTCTTTCCCCAGGTTTTCCCTGCAAGTATTTCAGAGGCTGCCCGGACAATGGAAACTTGTCTCCCTATCTATCCCGAGGTTGTGCTTGCCTCACCTATGCTTCTTGTTCCAGATATTCCCTGGAAGGATCCTCCAGCTGTCACTTAACAGCTTTTGCAAGTAGTTGCCATCACTGCTTGAAGCAAGGAAACCAGTTCTTTTCCCTAAAAAACAAGCCCCTGGGGATAATGGGAAGGGTCACTTGAAGTCTTAAGTTCTCTCCTGCCTTCTCCTGGGGCCAATTTGCTTTCTTTGATCTTTGCCCTCATCTCCTCTTTGCCCTTTGCCCTCATCTCCTCTTTGCCCACTAATATTAAAAAAAGGTTTTTTCAATGTTTATTTTTGAGAGAGAGAGAGAGAGAGAGAGTGCAAGTGGGGGAGGGGCAGAGAGAGAGGGGGGCACAGAATGTGAAGCAGGCTCTAGGCTCTGAGCTGTCAGCACAGAGCCCAATGCAAGGCTTGAACTCTCAACCCACGAGATCATGACCTGAGCTGAAGTCAGACACTTAACCAACTGAGCTACCCAGGTGCCCTGCCCACTAATATTTCTGATACTGTGTCCCATGTGTGGGCTTTCTCCCCATACTATCAAGCTTTTCCTGGACACTAGCTAGGTGTCCTACAATTAAACTCAGTTTTGACTCTATCTACCTGGAGACAGTGTCAGAGCCCGCAGGTTAGGGGCTCAGTCCTACCCAACTGTCCTCCACTTACTTCAGAAGCCAGTTGCAAGTCTAAGTGTCCTCATGCTTCTTTTTAAAAAAATTTTCTTTTTTTTTTTTTTTTTAGTGTTTATTTATTTTTGACAGAGAGACAGAGCATGAACAGGGGAGGGGAAGAGAGAGAGGGAGGCACAGAATCCAAAGCAGGCACCAGGCTCTGGGCTGTCAGCACAGAGCCTGACCCGGGGCTCGAACCCACACATTGGGGGATCATGACCTGAGCCAAAGTTGGATGCTCAACCGACTGAGCCACCCAGGCGCCCCTTAGTGTCCTCATGCTTCTGACCTACCAGCTATACATTGGAGGTTCCAGTGACCCCCTTCTTGGGTTCAGTTAATCTGCTAGAGCAGCACACAGAACTCAGAGAAGCATTTTATTTACTAGATTATCAGTTATAAAAGGCTATAACTCAGGAACAGCCAGATGGAAGCGATGCATGGGGCAAGGGGCACCTGGATGGCTCAGTTGGCTGAGTGTCTGACTTTGGCTCAGGTCATGAACTCATGGTTCATGGGTTCGAGTCCTGCGTCGAGCTCTGTGCTGACAGCTCAGGGCCTGAAACCTGCTTTGGATTCTGTGTGTCTCTCTCTGCCCCTCCCCTGTTCATTCTCGCACGCGTGTGCACTCTCTCTCTCTCAAAAATAAATAAACATTAAGATAAAAAAGAGAGAAGTTCAGGTGCAGGGCCATGGCCTGGTGGGTGATGGGTGGTGGGAATTCAGAGTACAGCACTGGCACACTGTGCCTGGGTCCAGTGGGGAAGGTGCTGGAAGCAAACAGCAGCAACTACAATAGCAACAGTAACAACCAAACCAAAAAGCTAATTATTTTGGTTAAGCCTAGTTTAACACTGCGGGGCACAAAAGTGAAGGAAGCAATTGTTTTCCCTGGGAGGCATCTTCAAGGTAGTCTCAGGGTGTCAGCAGGACCAGATACGTGGGCGTGTGCCCTTTACCGACACACAAGGGCCTTCACTTGGTTTAATGCTCTCCATTACCATCTTGAAATTCTTAATTTGTTGACAAGGGGCTTTGCATTTTAATGTTGCCCTGGACAAATTATGAAGCCAGTCCTGGGTGTCGATGAGGGATCCTAAGAGAGGGTTCCTGGCACTTGTCGCCACTTCATCTGTCAGCAGGAGCTAACATGAGCTGTCCTGGTGGAACATGGGAGGCTTTAGCTGATGGTGTCGCCACAGGGTCCCCTGACAGTGCTGGTTCAGCATGGTCTAGCTCAGCACCACTGACTCATCTGTGGCTTTAATAAGCATAAGTAACTTTAGGGAGAGTGGGTGGCAGGGTCTTGACATGGTCAACGATGCCATGAGCAGCAAACACCAGCTACAGTGACAGCTGGAGTTTCTCAGGAAGCTCTTTACTAGCCAGTGGACAGTCCAAAAGAGCAGTTCAGGAAAGGAGAATATGGCATCCTAGTGAGCACAGGAACACTGTGGTGATGTCTTTGTTATTTTTTTAACATTTCATTTTTTTAAGTTTATTTGTTTTGAGAGGGGTGGAGAAAGGCAGAGAGAGAAGGAGAGAGAGAGAGAATCCTAAGCAGGCTCTGTGCTCTCAGCATGGAGCCCAATGAGGGGCTCAAACTCACAAACCGCAAGATCATGACCTGAGTCGAAATCAAGAGTTGGCCACCTAACTGACTGGGCCACCCAGGCTCCCTTAAGATTTTATTTTTGAGTAATCTCTACACCCAACATGGGGCTCGAACTTACAGCCTCAAAATCAAGAGTCACATGCTTTTCCAAATGAGGCAGCCAGGTGCCCCTCTGGTGATGTCTTTAAAGGAGAGAGGGAGATGGTCCTGGTGCATAAAGCTTGTAAGGTGTGGAGGCAGAGATAGACTTCTAAAATTTTCACTTTTCCCTCAAGATTGGTGCAGCCTGGGGACACGTGGATTCTACATGAATAGCATAGATGCAATACAGATCTGTTCACCATATTCTGTGACTGAGGTAAAAACCCCAGAAAAAATTAACCCTAAAGCCCAGTTCCTATATTTGTACTGGGGATAAACACAAGTACTCTGGGCCAGCACTAATGATGAGTAATGACAGTAATGGTACCAATTTATGTTAAGCTGCCACTATCGCTTCACATATTTTGACTTAAGTGAGCAAGAGGACAAACCTATGAGATGGGTCAGGGAGGAATTCTCCCTACTTTACAGAAGAAAAAATAGACTGAAGATCTCCACCAACCTGCATTCTGGAACACTGCAGGTGGATGTGTGTTCTGGCCTCTCCAGACCCCTCGCGGAAGTGCTTGCTTTATTCTGGAACATGGAACCCAGGACAGAAACCTGGAGCACAAAGAACGCATTTAAAATCCTTGCTAATTTCACTGAACCCAACGTGAAATGACATTTAGAATCCGGTATGTAATTTTCTGGTTGAGGCATCACAATACAGAGAACTCTCATGCTTCATGGTTGTTGGGGAGTGAGATCCTATTAGGGAAAACTATCCAAAACTTCAAAATGAGGCAATGAGAGAGTGACATGTCCTTTTAAAATCCTATCAGACACTTAGAGCATTGTCTAACACCTGCTAAGTCCTCTGATTCAAAGACATGGGATCATAGCCTATTATTTACCATTGATTAGGGCTCAGACTCCATAAAATTAATGCTATTTGTGGATTTTTGTTCAGAATAGATGCAAATGATTTCTATTAGAAAAGATAACCTGGAAGCTTATATTTTATTTATCTTGTAAAACGTGAGCCAGAAGGTTTATTTCTGTATTCTTTTTATCGACTGATTATATGTTTGCCACATTCTCCTATCCTTGGAGACAGCTCTATCCTGCTGTTTCCCTTAGTGATGTTAAATACATCTTTAACACAGACTTGCTGTGAAATTATGAGAATGAGAACTGTTTCAAACTCTTGAAATGTATAGTTTGATAGTTCAAACCTGTGTCAGTAAAATTTCACTTAGAGTAATTTATATTTTGGATTAAAAAAGCAAGTACCATAAAAATAAAATCTGTTACTAATATATTCTATGGTATATCTGATTGAATACTCCCAAGAAACAGTCTTTGAGGATTGTAATCATATTAGTATTGCATCAATAACATTGTGTGTCATTTTTTCTTTTCTTTTTTTTTTTTCAACGTTTATTTATTTTTGGGACAGAGAGAGACAGAGCATGAACGGGGGAGGGGCAGAGAGAGAGGGAGACACAATCGGAAACAGGCTCCAGGCTCTGAGCCATCAGCCCAGAGCCCGACGCGGGGCTCGAACTCACGGACCGCGAGATCGTGACCTGGCTGAAGTCGGAAGCTTAACCGACTGCGCCACCCAGGCGCCCCTGTGTGTCATTTTTTCATAGTAAATGTAAAAGCCTTTTAAAAACCTTCATTATGAAGGGTTTTAAGTATACACAAAAGTAGAGCATTAAAATGAACCTCCATGAACCCTTTATACAGCTTCAATAATTGTCAATCCATTTGCCAGTCCTGCTCTGTCCGCACTTCCACTCGCTATTAATTTGAAGCGTTTCCAGATAGTCTACCATCTTACTGTAAATATTTTTTTTAAGTTTTAAAAATGTTTATTTTTGAGAGAGAGTGCAAGCCGGGGTATAGCAGAGAGAGAGAGGGAGACACAGAATCCGAAGCAGGCTCCAGGCTCTGAGCTGTCAGCACAGAACCGACGTGGGGTTTGAACCCACAAACTGTGAGATCATGACCTGAGCTGAAGTCGGATGCTTAACTGACTGAGCCACCCAGGAGCCCTGGTAAACGCATTCTTAAGTTAAGACACATAAGCAAAACACCAAGTTCTTTTTGTAAAAAAAAAAAAAAAAAAAAAAAAAAAAAATTGAAGTATACTTGAGACACTTACGTTCATTTCAGGTGTATACCATACTGATTTGACATTTCTTTGCATTATGCTGTGCTCTCTGCCCATGTAGTTACAATCTGTCCCCATACAACCCTATAACATTATTGTTGACTATATTCCCTAGGCTTCACCTTGCATTCTCACAACTTGTTCCGTAACTGGAAGCCACTCCCCTTCACTCATTTTGCCCATTCCCCCATCTCCCTCCCCTCAGGCAGCCATTGTTTTGTTCTCGGTATTTGTGGGTCTGTTTCTGCCTCTTGTTTATTTTTGTTTTTTAGGTTCCACATCTAAGTGAAATCCTATGGTATTTGTCTTTTCTGACTTACTTCATGTAGCATAACACCCTGTAGGTCCATCCATGTGGTCACGGTGGCACGATCTCATTGCTTTTTATAGCCTATAATATTCCATTATATACATACACCATGTCTTCCTTATTCATTAGTCTATCGATGGACACTTAGGTTGATTCCGTATCGTGGCTATTGTAATTAGAGCTGCAATAAACATAGAGATGCACATATTTTTTCAAATTAGTGTTTTTGTGTCCTTTGGGTAAATATCCATTAGTGGAATTACGGGATCATATGATATTTCTGTTTTATTTTTAAAAAATATTTATTTTTGAGAGAGAGAGAGAGAGAGAGGAAGGGAGGGGGAGGGGCAGAGAGACAGGGAGACAGAGAACCTGAAGCCAGCTCTGAGCCAACAGCAGAGGGCCTGATGTGGGGCTCAAACTCATGAACTGTGAGATCGTGACCTGAGCCAAAGTCAGATCCTTACCTGACTGAGCCACTCAGGCGTCCCTGTTGTAATTTTTTGAGGCCCCTCCATACTGGTTTCCAGAGTGGCTGCACCAAGTTAAATTCCCACCAGCAGCACACGAGGGTTCCCTTTTCTCCACATTCTTACTAACACTTGTTATTTGACTGTTTTTGATTTTAACCACTCTGACATCATCCTTGATGATGATTGATGTTGAGCATCTTTTCATGTGTTCTTTGGCCATCTTTGGCCAAAGAAGACATCTTTGGCAAAAAGTCTATTCAGGTTCTCTGCCCGTTTGTAATGAGATTATTTCGAAGGTGTGTGTGAGTTGAGTTGTAGAAGTATTTTTAAAATATATTTTGGAGGGCTCCCTCAGTGGCTCCGTTGGTTAAGCATCTGACGTGTGGTTTTGGCTCAGGTCATAATCTCATAGTTTTGTGAATTCGAGCCATATATGTATGCATATGTGTATACATATACATATATACGTATATATGTGTATATAAATATATATATATTGGACATTAGCCCCTTATCATACATGTCATCTGCAAATATCTTCTCCCATTTAATAGGTTGCCTTTTCATTTTGTTGATGGTTTCCTTCACTATGCAAAAGTTTTATTTTGGTATAGTCCCACCTGCATGGGGTCAAGTCCTGATTTTACCACTAACTAGCTGTGGAACCCTCCACTTCTCTGTCCTTATCCATAAAACAGGGAAAGTGCTAATCCTCATAACAACCCCTTATGGTAGGTAGTAAGTAACATTTCTAAAGCCCTTAGTCAGAGCTTGGCACATTGTGCACCAAGTAAATATCAGTAACAAAAGGGGATGATGCTCATTTTTTCAGGTTCTCTTTCAGACCTTACCCAGATGCATGCAATTTATATTCTCATAATTATAGTGTGCAATTTTGTAACCTGTTTTTTTTCTACCTATAATCGGTCTTTATTATCTAATTACCCTCAGAGATACTTCTCTGTGAGTCTGATTACCTCTCATGATGATCATTTTGAGCTCTTTAATATTTCATGATGATGTAGGCTGCTTTATCAACCTCTTCCTCTAATGCAGGCATTTAGATTATTTCCAGCGTGGTGCTACTGTAGAAAGGCTACATCTTACATGGGAATGACCAAAGAAAGGGAGAAGTCCCAGGAGTGTGTCAGGGAGCCAAAGGGAAGGAAGGGGTATTGCTGGGGAAGATGGTAAAAGCACATGTAAGCTCCCTACACTGCCCCCAATAAAACAGAAAAAGCAGGGGCTCTTTATATGGGAACAGAGGTTGAAAGAGCTAAAGGGACCTTAGAGGTCAAAGCCACTGAATCTGGAATCTGGAAAGATCTCTGAGTGTGGGCACCCAGCCCACCAGGAGTGTGGTATTTAGGCACTCTGCACCTTGGTGCCCTTGCCATAGCCCGTGGGTCCTGGCCTTTTCCATGGAAGTATTGAACTTGGAGAACAGAGAAAACACAGAGCTCTCCGATGTTCTGCTTGCCTAGACTTCCACAGAGATGAGGTTGATAAATCAGCTCACGGAAAATTTCACCTTTCCCGGGAGAAGTGGGTAGACAGGAGAGAGAGTGTTTGTGAAACCCATGGAAGAATCTAGAACTGAAGCAGTGAGGCAAATAGTTGGCTGCTCTGACCCTCGATGCCTAGAAGCCAAGCTCTGTGGCTTTGCCTGAGGCTGGCCAGGACCTGGTGGTCCAACTCCATCTACAAAACTGCCTTCGGCATGAATCCTAGAGATGGCACATCACTGCTGCAGAAGCTTTCGTTCTAGTCCTCTGCTCTGTGTACTGGCCTCAGTCACGTGTCTTGTGTGCTCTCCTATCAGGGGAGCAAGGTTGGACAACCCTGGGTTTCTGCGGCCCAGGCAAAAGAAGCCCTCGCTGGTGACTCGATTGGTTCCAGCAGTGAAGGGTTTTATAAAAATTCATGCATAGTTCATTTGCACTCCATAAATTGTTTTTCTCTTTCTATATACATTAACCCTGGTATCATCAAGTCACACTCCCGTGTGGCTTCATGTATCCCCTGGCCTGCTACGACACCCCACACCCCCGTGCCTCAGTGAAAGAGACATTGGGGGGGGGTGGAAAAGAAGTGGAGGGGCTGTCTCCGTTCCGTGTCATTTCCCTCCTGCTTCTCTCTCCTCTGGTCTTTCCTCTTTGTATAATACTTAACTGGATTTTAAAGGCTTTTTATTTTTTGACAAAAATTACATTCAGACTGCTTTTATTGTTTTTTTTTTTTTAATTTTTTTTTCAACGTTTATTTTATTTTTGGGACAGAGAGAGAGACAGATCATGAACGGGGGAGGGGCAGAGAGAGAGGGAGACACAGAATCGGAAACAGGCTCCAGGCTCTGAGCCATCAGCCCAGAGCCTGACGCGGGACTCGAACTCACGGACTGCGAGATCGTGACCTGGCTGAAGTCGGACGCTTAACCGACTGCGCCACCCAGGCGCCCCTATTGTTTTTTTTTTTAAAAAAGGTATGTTCAGACTAACAGAAAACATAGGGTTGCATATGTCTTTTTCAAACGAGTGTTTTTGTTTTCTTTGTAAATACCCAGAAGTGGAATGAGTAGACCCTGTGGTACTTCTTTTTTTAGGTTTTTGAGGAAACTCCCTACTGTTTGCCAGAGTGCCTGCACCGATTTACATTCTCACCAACAGTGCAAGACGGTGCCTTTTTCTCTACATTCTCACAAACACTTGTTATTTATCCTTTTGATTTGAGCCATCTGAAGGGTATAAGGTGATAATTCATTGTGATTCCGATTTGCATTTCCCTGGTGATTAGTGATGTTGAGCATCTTTTCATGTGTCTGTTGGCCAGCCATATGTTGTCCTTGGCAAAATGTCTATTCAATTTCTCTGCCTGTATTTGGCTCGGATTGTTTGTTTGGCATTGAACTGTATGTTTTTTTAAATCTATATTTTGGATATTAACCCCTTATCAGATTTATCATTTGCAAATAGCTTCTCCCACTCAGTAGGTTGCCTTTTCTTTTTGTATATGTTTTCCTTTGCCGTACAAAATCTTTGGTTTGTTATAGTCCTAATTGTTTCTGCTTTTGTTCCTCTTACCTGAGGAGACCTATTCAGAAAAATGTTGCTAAGGCCCATGTCCACAAGTTTGCTCCCTATGTTTTTTTTTAGGAGTTTTATAGTTTAAAGTCTTACACTTGGTCTTTAATCCATTTTGAGTTTGTGTATAGGGAAAGAAAGTGTTCCATTCTTTGGCATACAGCTGTCCACTTTCCCCAATACCATACGTTGAAGAGACTTTTTCCTCATTGTATGTTCTTGCCTCCTTTGTCAGAGATTAGTTGACCATATAAGTGTGAGTTTATTTCTGGGCTCTCTCTCCTGTTCCATTGATCTCTGTGTCTTTTTTTGTGCCCATTCCATAATGTTTTGATGACTGTAACTTTGTATTATCGTTTGAAACCTGGGATCTTGATTTCTCTAGCTTTGTTCTTCTTTCTCATGATTGCTTTGTCTATTCAGAGTCTCTTGAGGTTCCTTACAAATTTTAGGATTATTTTTCCTCGGTGTGTGAAAAAGAGTATTTGAATAGGGATTACATTAAATCTGTGAATTGCTTTGGGTAGTATGGACATTTTAACAATATTCTTCGAATCCATGAACATAGAGTATCTTTGTGGTTGTTAATGTTGTCTTCACTTTCTTTCATCAATGTCTTACAGTTTTCAGAGTACAGGTTTTCACCTCCTTAATTAAATTTATTCCTAGATATTTTGTTCTTTCTCATGCAATCGTATTAGAATCGCTTTCTACGTTTCTATTTTGTTCTTAGTGTACAGAAATGCAACAGATTTCTATATATTAATTTTGTATCCTGCAACTTTACTGAATTCACTTATTCTGATAGTTTTTTTTTTTTTTGGTGGAGTCTTTAGGGTTTTCTATAGATAGTATCATGTCATTTGCAAACTGACAGTTTTACTTACCCCTCAGATGCCTTTTTTTTCTTCTTCTTGTCTGATTGCTGTGGCTAAAACTTCCAGCACTGTGTTGCTTAACGGTGGTGAGAGTGGACATTCTTGCCTTGTTTCTGATCTTAGAGGAAAAGCTTGCAGGTTTTCACCATTGAGTATGATGTTAGCAGTGTATTTGTCATATATTTGCTGATTATATTGAGGGGTATTCCTTCTATACCCACTTTTTTGAAAGTTTTAATCATGAATGGATGTTGAGTTTTGTCAGGCTTTTTCTGCATCTATTGAAATGATCAGATGATTTTTTATCCTTCATTTTACTGATGTGGTGTATCATGTATCGTTGGGTAAAGGTTTATCAATTTGGTGTATCTGTTCAAAGAACCAGTTCTCAGCTTCATTGATTTTTGCTAATATTTTTAAGTCGCTCTTGCATGTGATCTTTAGTATTTGCTTCCATCTACCAATTTTGGGCTTTGTTCTTCTTTTTCTATTCCTTTTAGGTGGAAGGCTCGATTGAGTTTTGTACTGTTGCTTAAGGTAGGCCTGGATCTATAAACATCTCTCTTAGAACTGCTTTTGCTGTATCCCAAAGAGTTTGAAATGTAGTGTTTCCATTTTCATTTGTCTCCGGGTATTTATTTCTTCTTTCATTTCTTTTTTGACCCATTTGCTGCTAAGTAGCATCGTGTTTAGTCTCCATGTGTCTTTCCTCCAGTTCCTTTCTTGTAATTGATTTCTAGTTTTGTATTATTGTGGTCAGGAATGATGCTTGATGTGATGTCAGTTTTCTTAAATTTCTTCAAACTTGTTGTGTGGCCTGATGTGATTTATCTTGGAAAATCTTCCATGTGCAGGTGAAAAAAATTTGTATTCTGCTGTTTTGGGGATGAAATGTTCTGAATATATTTGCTAAGCCCATCTGGTCTAACGTGTCAATCAAAGCCACTGTTTCTCTATGGATTTTTCTGTCTAGATGAACTATCCATGGATGTAAATGGGGTGGTAAAGTCCCCTGCTCTTACTGCATTACTGTCAACTTCTCCATTTATGTCTTAATATTTGCTTTACGGATTTAGGTGCTCCTGTGTGGGTGCATATTTACAACTGCTAGGTACTCTTGTTGAATTGATCTCTTTATCATTATGTAATGCTCCTTATTGCTTACACAGCCTTTGTGTTTTTTTTTTTTTTTTTTAATTTTCAACGTTTATTTATTTTTGGGACAGAGAGAGACAGAGCATGAACGGGGGAGGGGCAGAGAGAGAGGGAGACACAGCATCGGAAACAGGCTCCAGGCTCCGAGCCATCATCAGCCCAGAGCCCGACGCGGGGCTCGAACTCCCGGACCGCGAGATCGTGACCTGGCTGAAGTCGGACGCTTAACCGACTGCGCCACCCAGGCGCCCCAGCAGCCTTTGTTTTAAAGTCTGTTTTGTCTGATAGAAGTACTGCCTCCTCAGCTTTTGTTTGTTGTTTTTTTTTTTTCCTTTGTGTGGAATATCTTTTTCCATCCCTTCAGTTTTCATCTATATGTGTCTACGTGTGAAGTGAGTCTTTGTAAGTAGCATATAGATGGGTTTTTAAAAAGTTCATTCTGCCACACTGTATCTTTTGATTGGAGCATTTAAGCTGTGTTTAAAGTAATTATTGATATGTATACTGCCATTGTGTTAATTGTTTCCTGGCTGTTCTTGGAGTTCTCCTCTCCTCCTTCTTGTTCTCTTTCCTTGGGATTGGCTTTCTTTAGTGTTCAGCTTGACTCTCTTTCTCTCCATTTTTTGTGCATCTCTTTAACGTCCTTTATATATGGCAGTTGATACTAAGGTGATGATCACTTAAGTTCAAACACATTCTACAATAACTACTTTAAAAATTTTTTTTAAATGTTTTTATTTATTTTTGAGACAGAGAGAGACAGAGCATGAGCAGGGGAGGGGCAGAGAGAGAGGGAGAGACAGAATCCGAAGCAGGCTCCAGGCTCTGAGCTGTCAGCACAGAGACTGATGCGGGGTTCAAACTCACCGAGTGTGAGATCATGACCTGAGTTGAAGTCAGACGCCCAACCGACTGAGCCACCCAGGCACCCCTACAATAACTACTTTTTAAACTCTTCCCTCCACATTTTGTGTATATGATGTCATATTTTACATCTCTTTATTTTGTACATCCTTTGACTAATTTTTGTAGATGTAAATGATTATACTACTTTTATGTGCAACCTTCGTACGAGCTTTCTAAGTGATCTAAGTGATCTACTAAGTGATTTTCCTGCTGTATGTTTTTCCTTTCTTACACTTCTTCCAGTGATGACCTTTTCTTTCCACTTGAAGAAGTCCCTTTAACATTTCTTGTAGGACTGGTTTAGTGGTGACAAACTCCTTTAACTTTTGTTTGGGAAACTATTTCTTCTTCAGTTCTGGGTGATAAACTTGCTGGAGAGAATATTCTTGCTTTGGGATTTTTCTTTCAACACTTTGAAAATTTCATGCCATTCCCTTCTGGCCTGACAGTTTCTGCTGAAAAATCATTCTGTGGCCTTAGGACGATTTCCTTGTACATAGGTGTTTGCTTTCTCTTGTTACTTTTAAGATTTTATTTTTGCCCACTTTAATTATCTATGTCTTGTTGTGGGCTGTTTTGAATTTATCTTGTTTGGTACTCTCTATGCTTCCTCGACCTTGATGTCTCTTTCTTTCCCAAATTCGGAACGTTTTTAGCTATTATTCGTTCAAGTAAGTTTTTTGCCCCTTTATTTATCTTTGCCTTCTCCTTCTGGGACCCCTAGTATGCAAATGTCTTGAAGTTGTCACAGAAGTCACCCTAGTCTCATGTTTAAAAAATATTTTTTCTTTTTGCTGCTCAGCTTGATTGTTTTCCATTACCTTGTCTTCATCTCATTGACTCATTCTTCTGCCCCCTCTAATCTTCTATAGATTTCCTCCAGTGTATTTTGCACTTCAGTCATTGTATTCTTCAGAACTGTCATACCAGTTCTGACTGGTAACTTTTAAAAAAAATTTTTTTTTCAACGTTTATTCATTTTGGGACAGAGAGAGACAGAGCATGAACGGGAGAGGGGCAGAGAGAGAGGGAGACACAGAATCGGAAACAGGCTCCAGGCTCTGAGCCATCAGCCCAGAGCCTGACGCGGGGCTCGAACTCCCGGACCGCGAGATCGTGACCTGGCTGAAGTTGGACGCTTAACCGACTGCGCCACCCAGGCGCCCCAGACTGGTAACTTTTTATATTTTCTATCTTTGTTGAAGTTCTCAGTGGATTCACTCTTCTCTTAAGTCCAGTGAGTATCTTTGATTCCATTACTTTGAACTCCTTTTTAAAAAAATTTTTAATGTTTATTTATATTTGAGAGAGAGAGGGAGAGAGACAGTGCGTGAGCAGGGGAGGGACAGAGAGAGAGACAGAGACAGAATCTGACATAGGCTACAGGCTCTGAGCTGTCAGCATAAGACCAGCACGGGGCTCACACTCACCACCTGTGAGATCATGACCTGAGCCCAAGTCGGATGCTCAACCGACTGAACCACCCAGACGTCCCTCCGTTACTTTGAACTCTTTATCAGGTAGAGTTTTTCCTTCGGTTTTGTTTAACTCTTTTAATGTAGCTTTATCTTGTTTCACTTAGAAAGTATCCCTCTGTCTCCTCATTTTGTCTGATTCTCTTTGCCTCTGTATATTGGGTTAGGTCATCTATGCCTCTGGGTCTTGAAAGTAGGGGCCTTATGGAGAAGGCACCCTGTGGTGGTTTGTAGTGAAATCTCCCCCGGTCACCAGAATCAGGCACTGTGGGCATGTCCCCTGTGTGGGCTGCATTTCTGTTGTGCCTTCCTGTTGAGCATTAGCCACAACTGCTGCTGGCGCTCTTATGGGCAGCGCTTATCTCCCATGTGGCTGGGCTCAGCCCTACTGCAGTCACTGTGCCTGTGCTTGCGGGTGGGGCCAGCCCTCAACCTGGCTGTGTGCAGTGATTGGTCACAACCACTGCAGATGCACCGGTGAGGAGGGCCTGCCCCAGGCATGGCTAGGTGAGAGGCCTGGCAGTAGCTACTTTGGGCAACACTGGTGCTCGGGTTAGCTCCCCACCTCCCTAGGGCAGGCGTTGCTTTTGGAGGGGCATCAGTCCTCGCTGGGGCTGCCCATTGCGTCTTGTGGGGCAATAGTCACTTTGGAGAAATTCTGGTCTCAACTGAGGGTGCCTGCCAGGGGTGGCAGGGTGGGAACAAGCTGGGGTGGGGAGATTGTATGAGATGGGTTTGCAGGGGAATGCTGGGGTGGGGCAAACAGTGCTGCCGAGGGAGATGGAGAGTGTCAGAAGTGGCTTCTGCAGGCATCTGGGTATCTAGGTGAAAGGAGGCCACGTGTCAGCACTTCTGTTTCTGGAAAAATCTTCTATAGATCCTTGTCTCTCCGGCACATATCCTAAGATTGCCAATAAATCTCATTCACACGTAACGCTGGTGCTTCTCAAGCTTCTATTCTTGTGCTGGGTCTCCTGCCGTTGCCGGCTCTTTAAAAGCAGGGACTTGGTTTCTCATAGCCCTGTGCCCTCCTGCAGTTAAGCCCCATCGATTTTCAAAGTCAGGCACTGATTTCCAGAATCAGTGTGTGCCGCTTACCCGTCTGGGGTCTGGTCCCCTTGCTCCTCTGTGGTTGTGGTCTCCCTCCTACTTGTTAGGAGCCATACCTGTGGTCTGGTTCCCTTCCTGCCTTTCCCGGTGTGGCCTTGTCTTTACGACTTCAGCTGTGGAGAACTTTTCCTGCCTGCCTTCAGATCATCTTCAGAGCGAGGTACGATACCTGCAGGGGTCGCCTCTGTGTGTGGGAAGCGGTACATTCCGGATCCTTCTACTCTGCCGTCTTTTCTCTCTCCTCAATTTCTTATTCTCCTTTCTTTAGTATAAAGAAGAGTTAGCATGCTTTTTTTCACTTGACTGTATATCCTAGAATGCGTTCCACCTCCGTAGGGAGGTCTTCCTCGGTCCTTTTGACAGCAGCAACGGATCCATTTTGTTGCTGAACCGTAGTGCAAACCTCTCCCTTTGGCCATTTACGGAGTTTAAAGTATGTTGCACTCATCAATAATACCGCACTGACTAAACGTGTACATTTTTTGGAATTGATGGGTATGTACCTCCAGTGCCAATTCCTACGAGAGTTGTTGGATCAGAGCATAAATGTATATGTAGTTTTATTAGATATCTCCTGATTTCCCTCCACAGAGGTTATGCCATTTTGCTGTCCCTCTAGAAGTGTTTGAGAACACCTGTTTCCCCACACCTCACCAATATATGTATTATCAAGGTTTGGAATTATTAATTAGCATTGTTCTTCTTATCAGTGAAGTGAAATACCTTTTCGCCTATTTAAGAGCCTTTTTTGTATCTTTTTATGATTTTTCTATTCATACCTTTTGCATATTTTCTATTCAATTTTGGTCCTTTATTCCTCTATTTTAAAACGATTCGTTTATTCATATTGATTCTTGAGTTGTGACATATGTGGGAAATATTTTCTTTCCATGTCATTTACCCTTTTGCTCTGCTTTTGGTCTGATTTTCCTATGTAATGCGTTTTATACTTATGTATTTAAATATATCAGTCTTTTTTTTTTTTTATGGCATCCAGACTTTGAGTCTTTATTAGAAAGTCTTTTTCTATGCCCAGATTATCTAGGAATTCATCCGTGTTGTCTTCTACCATGGTATAGTTTTCTTTTGTTAAAGTGGATCTCATGTTTAAAAAATATTTCTACTAAGGTATAATTTATATATAATGAACTGCTCAGTTCTTCAGTGTATTATTCTCTCAGCTCTGATGAATGCAATCAAGGCATAGAACATGTCCATCACCCTCCCTTTTCAAAAATGTCAGAATTGCTTTGTGATCTGAAGTCTCTCCCTGCCTATGCCTATTTTTGCCCTCTCCCCTTTCCGGGCATTCCCCCCAATAAAGCTCTTGTATGTTTAATTTTGTTTCTGTGTTTTGGAGGACTAAAATGGACACAGGTGGTAACAGAAGTGGAATGTGGAAACAGGTGCCTGGGGACCCATGGGGGGACATTGCATTTCTCTTCCCTCAGCCATGGGTTCTGCGGGGCTAAAGGTCCTGTTCCCACTGGGGATGTGCTCTTGCCAGGACACAAAGCTGATCACCTGCCTCTGTCACTGGGACACTTTGAGCTGCTCACATCCTAATCCTTCTCCTAGTGAGAAGCGGAGCCCTCATCTTAGCAGGAATATTGACCCCAGTCATCAGAAGGTCTCAGAGCTGCTTTCACAAAATAGGGGCAGGGAGGAATATGTGTGGAAACTTTTTTTTTAATGTTTATTTTTGAGAGAGAGGGGAGAGAGAGAGAGAGAGAAACAGACAGAGACAAAGGGAGACACAGAATCTGAAGGAGGCTCCAAGCTCTGAGCTGTCATCACACTGCCCGATGTGGGGCTCGACTTCACGAACTCACGAGCCATGAGATCATGACCTGAGCTGAAGTTGGATGCTTAATCGACGACAGACTCACTCTTCGTGCCCACTACGGGATTTGTCTAATAGGCAGCTTTGACTTGGGGACTTGTTACCATGCTGGTCAGAAGTTTGTGGACTGGTGCTCTTCCTACATAACCCTTCCTTCCCTCTTCCTGTTGACAAGTGTTGGACCTAAATTGCTGTCTGAAAGCACCTGCTGACTTCTGGTCACTCTCCGTTTATCCCTCATAGGTGCTTTCCCCAGTCATCACCTTGTGTGCTCAACCCTGAGCCTGCAGCTCAGAGGACCTGACCTGGCACTTTGAGGTCACTGGAATTGACCACGTGATTCTCCTCTGTATTTAAAATTGCCCCTCCCATAGGGCCTGGAGGCAATGTCATTTTTTACTCTTTCATTCCTAAGCATAACTGTCCCTGTCTCCAACTTCCATGAGGATAATTAGCCTCCCTCCCCAGGCTCCTCAGTGATTCAGACAGACAGCTGACCAATCCCTAACACCAGATGGGTCAGCACCCCAGAGTAAATACAGTGTGAGCTCATACCGAGGCCCCAAATGAAGAAGCCATGTTGCACCATTCGTGGAGAGCTTTGCCCAGAGGGCTCAGTTACTCAGCAGAAGGCTCATGCTCTCTTACGGAAATTGCAAAAAAGCTCAGAGAAGCTATTTCCTAGAAATCAGGGTTCCTACATTATTCTTTCAGGAATCTGTGCAATTATGCCAAGTTAGGGGCCTACCCCAGGCCGATATACTTTTAATTCCAATATACAAAGGGTTTATATTCTTGAAGAGTATTGTATATATACAATACTATATACATACACACACACACATACTTATACACACACTCATATACCTATAAACACATATATGTAATTGTTACACATGTAATTCATGTATGTATAATTTACATAATTGCATAGAAAATACCCCATATACAATATAGAATGACTGCTTTATAGAAATTTTACAAAAATCCCCCTTCCTTTGTTCTCTTCATATCCTAACAGAAGAATATCAGACACTTTACAAGGGCGATAATACGGTCTGACTACTCAATCTGCAACCAGAAGGATAAAATGTATCTTCTTTCAACACTCCGCCCAGACACATTCTCAGAATATATAGAGAAGGTATTGGACTTAAAACGTAGTCACATTTTTGTGTTACAAATTTGAAAGCTTTGACTTTCAAATTTGCAAGACTCAAGGCATTACTCTAACCAAATTATGCCCCTTTTGGAAAGCAGGGAACACAGAGAAGGAACTAAAGCTGCTTTGCATAATACAGCTAGCTATTGGCCATATTGTGAGAGGGAGGTAACTTGGAAAGTGTGAGACAATTGGGAGACACATTCTCTTTCTCCTTTGAGATTTACACTATATTGTCTCAGAACTATTATTTCTCTGTGTTCTGTGCTGAACTGTTGACAGAAGAGAGCGGGGTGTCTGAAAATTACAACTGCAGAGTCTATCCCTGAAGGCTTGGGGGTGAAAATGGGTATCCCCCGAATATCCTGCCAAACCACATGCTCCAGCATTTCCACCTCATGCTCTCCGAGGTATGATTCCGGATCAGACTGTGGAAAGTGTGCCCCAAGTACAGGGCAGGGGGTTCTGGAGTCAGATCAATCCCTACTAGTAGAAGGCCTTGGTATTTTAGATGGAAGGCAGAGGGGATAGGAGGTGAGTAGGAGATCTAAATTAGGAGTTGGGGGCGGGGGCCTTCATAAGGAGTTTAATTTCCTGGGCACATAGTTTTAATCATACCCCTTCTACACTGAACTCCTTTGGGTTTCTTCCAAATCCTTCCGTGTAGTCTGATCTACCTGGAGGATATTGTGGGGTGGTTTCTTGGCGGACAACGAGGTCAACCTTCCCCTGGTGCCTGAGGAGAGGGAAGTGGAGCTGTAGGCAGTGGCTGGGGGTGGGGGTAAGGAGGGATGCCCCCCAGGACAGTCAGGGACAGGGCTGAAGAACTACTCACAGGAGAGTTAGCAGATAGAAACTCTGACTTCCTGATATTTACCAGGAAACAAGAGAACTGAGTCTGGAGGCTGTCAGTAGTGGTCTGCACAGGGTGAGGAACACCAGTAGGAGACCGTGAGCCAAAGAACGGAGCTGTTGACTATAGTACTCTGCACGATTGTCCTATGACACTAAGCAGGTCTGCCTGTGCCATGTTTTGCTGTGGGACAAAAAGAGGCCCAGAATGTTACAATATTCTGAGATTGCTTTATAAGAACTGCCTCCCTGGAAGGAAGGGGAGAACACCTCCGACGGTTGGGCGGTCCCACAGACAGATTGTCTTACCACATCAAAACATAGAACTTCTTTTCTTAATGATTATGACCTTAGATCCCTTCAGAGTGTCCCCTGGTTTCAGCAGAGGAGAAAGATAACACTGAGATAAAGCAAACAGACGCTATGCTACCCCATAAGGAAAAGGTGGCCCCTGTAATTCTAAGTCAGCAAACTTGAAAAGGGCTCTCTGAAAAAGCAATCAACATGTCTTTTTTTTTTTCTTTTCAACGTTTATTTATTTTTGGGACAGAGAGAGACAGAGCATGAACGGGGGAGGGGCAGAGAGACAGGGAGACACAGAATCGGAAACAGGCTCCAGACTCTGAGCCATCAGCCCAGAGCCCGATGCGGGGCTCGAACTCGTGGACTGCGAGATCGTGACCTGGCTGAAGTCGGACGCTTAACTGACTGCGCCACCCAGGCGCCCCGCAATCAACATGTCTTTGAAAAAGCTTACACTGTTAGCCAAGTAAGTCACTAGGGATCTATTTTATTTCTAGCCGTTTATCTCTTTCTCTAACCACTCACTACTCTTACCTACTCAAACTGCTATATTATTTTAGAGGGGCCAATTTCTTCCTCTCAAGTAGCAATCTCTTTCTGTAGCTCCTAGATGAGTGTTAAGTGTGAGTAGCAGGGACACTATGAAGAATCGTCTGTATTAATTTGAGGATATTTATGAAAAAATAATAGAATGCATATGATCTAGTATTAAGCCACAGATTAAAAGCAGAAACATGTCGCCACCTTTACCTATCTGGAAGCTGTCAATAACTATTTGTGGTACTGAATTAAGAAATGGTCAAAATTTTAAGTAAAAAGAAGCTGATAGTGTAAAATTTACTTCGGGCAGTGTTAACAATTCTTTATTTTGTATTTGACCAATATGAATGAAATGCACAGCGGAATCAAGGGGCTGGGCCTCTTCTTGTAGGAGTATTTGAAATAGATGGGGGTCAACAGTTCTTTTCACATAAGATGTGTTAGCTGTCAGCACAGAGCCCAACAAGGGGCTCGAACTCACAGACCATGAGGTCATGACCTGAGCCAAAGTCACACGCTTAACAACTAAGCCACCCAGGTGCCCCTAATTATTGCAGTTTTAAAAATCCTATTTTATCGGGGAGCCAGGGTGACTCAGTTGGTTACACATCCAACTCTTGATTTCAATTTAGGTCATGAGCCCAGAGTCATGGAATTGAGTCCCTGGGTGTGGAGCCTGCTTCAGATTCTCTCTCTCCCCCTCTCTCTCTGCCTATCTTACATACTCGTGCTTTCGTGCTCGCACTCTCAAAAAAAAAAAAAAAAAAAAAAAGTCATGGGGCGCTTGGGTGGCTCAGTCAGTTGAGTGCCTAACTTCAGCTCAAGGTCATCATCTCACAGTCTGTGAGTTTCAGCCCTGAATTGGGCTCTGTGCTGATGGCTCAGAGCCTGGAGCCTGCTTCAGATTCTGTGTCTCTTCTCTCCCTCTCTCTCTGTTCCTCCCCTGCTTGTGTTTTTTTCTCTGTCTCTCTCAAAAATAAATAAATAAACTTAAAACAATAAAAAGAATCATATTTCATCAATTCTGTTTTTAAGTGGCAGAGCCTGATGTGGGGCTCGAACTCATGGACTGTGAGATTATGACCTCAGCCATCTGAAACCGAGAGTCAGATGCTTAACCTACTGAGCCACCTGGCGTTCCCATATATTTCATCAGTTCTAACATACATGTTTTTTCCCAGTTTAAGACCTCTTAGCATCAACAGTATTCATTGATCCCTGTTGACCTCCTACAACCTGCTGTAGCTGGCATGTACTGGACATGCAGGTAAACCTGGGCATCACTATTCACATTGTCTCTTCAACAGAGTTAGGTACGTTGTTGGAAAGATACATATCGAGTTTAGTAAATTTACCATTGTAACCACTTTTAACTGTACAGTTCAGTGGCATTAGGTGCATTTGTATTGTTGTATAACCCTCACCACCATCCATCTCCAGGACTTTTTCATCATGCCAAACTGAAACGCTCTCCATTAAGCACTAATCCCGTTTTCATCTCCTTCCCACCCTGGTAAGCACTGTCCACCTCCTTTCTGAATTTTGACTCATCTAGGTAACTCATCTAAGTGGCTTCATACAGTATTGGCCCTTTTGTGACTGGCTTATTTCACTTAGCATAATGTCTTAAGAGTAATCCATGTTACAGCATTTGTCACAAGTTCCTCCCTTTCTAAGGCTGAATGAAATTCCATTATATGTATATATCACATTTTGTTTATCCATTCATCCCCTGGTGATTTACAATGCTTCTTAAAAAGCAGCTTGACTGAGATATGATTGACATACAGTAAACTCAGCACGTTTCAAGTATACTCTTTCTCCTTCTCTGCACACACACGTACATCCATAAAGCCATCACCACTGTATGGCATTACAAAAAGGTACAAGGGCATAGATCACATATTAGAGAAGCAAATGTTCATTGTTGGAGGAATGACCAAAATCTGATATTTTCTTGCCAGGCACCAACAAAATATTTTGTTTATTTTTTTTTATAGAATCTTTTTTTTTTTTTAATGTTTATTTTTAAGAGTGAGCATGAGTAAGGGAGGGGCAGAGAGGGAGGGTACAGACGAGCTGTAGTGGGCTCCATGCTGAGAGCAGTGAGCTCAGTGCGGGGCTCCAA
Organism: Felis catus; assembly: GCF_018350175.1. NCBI lineage: Eukaryota > Metazoa > Chordata > Mammalia > Carnivora > Felidae > Felis > Felis catus. Next base: position 45,138,329 of record NC_058373.1, on the reverse strand, counting down.
CTCATGAACTGTGAGATCATGACCTGAGCCGAAGTCAGATGCTCAACCGACTGAGCCACCCAGGTGCCCCATGTGAGAGATTAGAAAGAGGATTAGCTATAAGGCCATAACAACTTGTTACAGCCACTTTCCTAGGCCGAGCACTGCACCCAAAAGCAGGAAGAATTGCCCAGTTCTTCAGAACAAGTTTCAAAGCAATGACTTGTGTGACTGATTCATGCATCATTATTGAGCCATCATTAAGGAGTTGATCAGTCATCTTTTAGGAGCTTCCTATGGATTTTGAACAGAAGTCGCTCAGTTTCCAGAGACAAGTGATTGAGTTGGGCCCCAAACTAAAACTACAAATGTAGTCACCTACGAAATGCTACCTAAACCCTGCAGTTCTTCAACAGCCTCAAAAATTAAACTGTCAACGTTAATGGTTCCAGGGAAGGCAAGACGCTGAGCACTGGCATTTGAGCCTAAGTAAGTGTGAAGGAGCTCTTTAAGCAAGAACATTCTAAATGACCAGAAAGCTCTGTGTCTGCCTTTCATGGCAGCCTTTGTGCTTCCTCGGTGGGTCATCAAATAACAAGAGATCCTCTGACCAACAGTATCTTCGATTCAAAGAAATGTGGTAATTAGGAAAAGACATGAAAAGTAGCTTCAAGCTTCTAAGTGAGACATTTCTGGTGGTCATCTCCTTCTTGTGATGCATGGGTCTCCTTAGCCCTCAGTCTCAGGAGAACACAGGCAGAGCCAATGCGGGATGATGGGATTGCACCTGGTCTAAAGGGCCACCTGTTCCACCACACCTACATAGTCCTATTTACATAGTACTACTAGTCCAAGCTGATACATTTAAATACATTTTTTTAAATGTTTACTTTTGAGAGGGGGAGAGAGACGGGGTGTGAGTGGGGGAGGGGCAGAGAGAGAGAGGAAGACACAGAATCTGAAGCAGGCTCCAGGCTCTGAGCTGTCAGCACAGAGCCCAATACGGGGGCTCAAACGCCAACAGCGAGACCATGACCCAAGCAGAAGTCGTCCACTTAACCCGACTGAGCCACCCAGGCGCCCCATACATTTAAATAAATTTAAATGATCGCTTCAGACTTGACTTGAATTTCCCGTGGTCTTAATCTGTTCCTTTTCACGGGGATTTTTTGCCTGCCTTGTCTAGGCAGAGGAAAACAGTGGTTCACCAGAAATGATCAGGGCGCTTGTGACAGAGACTTCCATGTTTATTTTGCACAGGTACAAATAAGCATTGCCTGAGAACTGGATTTGGCATATTGTGTGAAGTAAGAGGAATAAAGTTAAACAACCGGCTCTTCATACGTTTCAGCTACTGAATAAAAGAGCTCAGTCTCTCTCACACACCAATGTATGCTTACTGCCTCCCTTCTCATTGCTGGGTTTTATGCATAGCGCTCGAGAAAGGTGGAAGGTGTGTAGTTCTATTTAACCCTTCTCCATTCTGTGACAACTGTGCCATAGAGAGTGCGAAGTAGCAAATGGCCTGCAGAAAAGTGGTCTTGATAAGATCAGTTCAGCGAAGAAAAAGAAAATACGTGATTGAACTTATCAGATTCTACTTTTTGAAAATAATCCACACTGCGTTTTATTGATTGAGCCTCTATGACTGTGAAGACATTGGGCCTTGTTAATATGCAAAACTCTAGGAAATAGTTGGTTTGTTTTTTTATCCTTTCCCACCCTCTCCTCCCCAACACCGCCACTCTGGAGACCAGGAAACTAAGCCTCAGAGGAGTTAAGCAACTTGTCCAGGATCTCACAGCTGTGAAGTGGGGACTGGGTGGTGACTGATGGTTGTTTTATTGCCATAAAGTAGACATATAACATTATATTATTTTCAGGTGTACACCATGATGATTGAAATTTACATATATTGTGAAATTGTCACCAGAATAAACCTAGTAAACTCCTGCCACCTCACATAGTTACAATTCATTTCCCCAGTGGTTAGAACTTTTAAGAACTCCCCTCTTAGCAGCTTTCAAATATACAGTACAATATTATTAACTCCAGTCCCCAGGCTGTATATTACATCCCTTTGACTTATAACGGGAAGTTTGTACCTGTTGACCACCCTCACCCCTTTCTCCCACCCCATACCTCTTGCCTGTGGCAACCACCAATCTATTCTTTGTACTCAAGAGTTAGTTGTTTTTTTGTTTGTTTATTCAAATTCCACATATAAGTGAGATCATACAGTGTTTTTCTCTGACTTATTTTGCTTAATATAATGCCCTCAGGTTCCATCTGTGTTTTTACAAATAGCAAGATTTCCTTTTTTATGGCTGAATGATCTTACGTTGTAGATAGATAGTAGGTGTTTTTCTTTTTTCTTTTTAAAATTGAAGTATAATTGACATACAATGTTATGTTTCAGGTGTAGGACATAGTGATTTGGCAGTTCTATATATTACACAGTGCTCACCCTAAGCGCAGTTACCACCTGTCACTATACAAAGTTACTACAATATTGGGGCGCCTGGGTGGCTCGGTCGGTTAAGCATCTGACTTCAGCCCGGGTCACGATCTCGCGGTCCGTGAGTTCGAGCCCCGCGTCGGGCTCTGGGCTGATGGCTCAGAGCCTGGAGCCTGCTTCCGATTGTGTGTCTCCCTCTCTCTCTGCCCCTCCCTCGTTCATGCTCTCTCTCTCTGTCTCAAAAATAAATAAACGTTAAAAATTTTTTTTAAAAAAAAAACAAAGTTACTACAATATTATTAACTGTATTCCCCATGCTGTACTTTACATCCCTGTGACTGACTTAATTTTACAACTGGACATTTATACCTCTTAATCCCTTTCACCTATTTTGCCATTCCCACAACCCTCTGGAAACCACTAGTTTATTCACTACGCTTAGGAAACTGTTTCTGGCGTGCGTGTGTGTGTGTGTGTTATAGGTTCCACATATAAGTGCAATTGTATGGCATTTGTCTTTTTTGTGTGTCTGATTTATTTCACTTAGCATAATACCTTCTAGTGCATCCATGTTGTCACAAATGGCAAGATCTCATTCTTTTTACGGTTGAGTAATATTCCATTGTGTGTATAGATACTATATCTTCCTTATTCATTCATCTATTGATGGACGTTTTGGTTGCTTCCATATATCGGCTATTTTAATTAGTGCTGCAGTAAACATAGGGATATATATATATCTTTTTGAATTAGTGTTTACGTTTTCTTTGGGTAAATTCCCAGCAGTGGAATTATTGGATCATATGGCATTTTTATTTTTGTTTTGTTTTTTTAAGGAACCTCGATACTGTCTCCCAGTGGCTACATCAATTTACATTCCCACCAACATAGCATGAAGATTTCCCTTTCACTGCATCCTTGTTAACTCTTATTTTTTCTGGTCTTTCTTTTTATTATTATTTTCGGGAGAGAGCATGTACATGAGCTGGGGAGAGGCAAAGGGGGAGAGGCAGAATGTGAGGCGGGCTTCACGCTCAGTGCACAGTCTGACCTGGGGCTTGATTCCATGACTGTGGGATCATGACCTGAGCCAAAGAGTCGGACACTCAACCAGCTGAGCCACCCAGATGTCCCTCCTGTCTTTTTGGTATTAGCCATTCTGACATGTGTGGGGTGATATCTCATTGTGGTTTTGATTAACATTTCCCGTTGATTAAAGATGTTGAGCATCTTTTCATGTGTCTGTTGGCCATCTCTATGTCTTCTATAGAAAAACGTCTATTCAGGACCTCAGCCTCTTTTTTAATCAGATTGTTTTTTCGTGTTGAATTGTAGTACTTGTTTATATGTTTTGGATATTAACCCTCGTTAGATCTATCATTTGCAAATAGCTTCTCCCATTCAGCAAATTGTCTTTCCATTTTGTTGATGGTTTCTTTCATTGTGCAAAAGCTTTTTATTTTGGTATAGTTGTAGTAGTTTCTTTTGCTTTAGTTTCCCTTGCCTGAGGTGACATATCTAGAAAAAATGTTGCTAGGCTGATGTCCAAGAGATCACTGCCTATGTTTTTTCCGAGGAGTTTCATGATTTCAAGTCTCACGTTTAGGTCTTGATTCCACCTTCTGTTTGTGTATAGTGTGAGAAAACGGTCCAGTCTTATTCTTTTCTAGCTGTCCAGTTTTCCCAGCACCATTTTTTGAAGCGACGATCTTTTCCCCAGTGTATATTCTTGCCTCTTTTGTCATAGATTAATTGACCATATAAGTGTGGGTTTATTTCTGGGCACTGTCTTCTGTTCCATTGATCTATGTGTCTGGTTTTGTGCTAGTACTACACTGTTTTGATGACTATAGCTTTGTAGTATACCCTGAAATCTGGGATTGTGGTACTTCAAGCTTTGTTTTTCTTTCTCAAGCTTACTTTGGTTTTCATGGTTCTATATAACTTTAGGATTATTTATTCTAGTTCTGTTAAAAATACTACTGGTATTTTGATAGGAATTGCATTAAATATATAGATTGCTTTGGCTAGTATGTACATTTTAACAATATCAATTCTTTAAGTCCATGAGCATGGTATATCTTTCCATTTATTTGTGTTGTTTTCAATTTCTTTCATCAGTGTCTTAATTTTAATATTTTTAACGTTTTTTATTTATTAATGAGAGACAGAGACACAGAGTGTGAGCAGGGGAGGGGCAGAGAGAGGGGGACACACAGAATCCGAAGCAGGCTCCACGCTCTGAGCTGTCAGCACAGAGCCTGATGCAGGGCTCGAACTCACCAACTGTGAGATCATGACCTGAGCCGAAGTCGGTCGCTTAACCAACTGAGCCACCCAGGCACCCCAGTGTCTTATAGTTTTTTTTTTTAATTTTTTTTTCAACATTTATTTATTTTGGGGACAGAGAGAGACAGAGCATGAACGGGGGAGGGGCAGAGAGAGAGGGAGACACAGAATCAGAAACAGGCTCCAGGCTCTGAGCCATCAGCCCAGAGCCTGACGCGGGGCTCGAACTCACGGACCGCGAGATTGTGACCTGGCTGAAGTCGGACGCTTAACCAACTGCGCCACCCAGGCGCCCCAGTGTCTTATAGTTTTAAGAACAGAGTTCTTTCACCTCCCTGGCTAAATTTATTTCTAGGTATTTTATTATTTTTCATCCAATTATAAATGGGATTATTTTTTATTTTTTAAAAGTTTGAGAGAGAGAGTGTATGTGCAATTGGGGGGGGGGTGCAGAGAGAAAGGCAGAGAGAGAATACCAAGCAGGCTTCTAGCTGTCAGCATGGAGCTTAATGCAGGGTTCAGTCTCACAAACCATGAGATCAGGACCTGAGCTGAAACCAGGAGTTGGACGCTTAACCAACTAAGCAACCCAGGCACCTCTATAAATGGGATTATTTTTAAAATTTGTCTCTCTGCTACTTTGTTATTAGTGTGTGGAAATGCAACCAATTTCTATATATTAACCCTGAAGCTTTGCTAAATTCATTTGTTCTAATAGTTTTTTGGTGGAATCTTTAGGATTTTCTATATATAGTATCATGTCATCTGCAAATAGAGAGTATTGCATCCTTACCAATTTAGATGCCTTTCTTGTTTTCTTGCTTAATTGCTCTGGCTAGGACTTTGAATACTATGTTGAATACAAGTGATAAGAGTGTAAATCCTTATCTTGTTCCTGATGTCAGAGGAAAAGCTTTTAGCTTTTCACTACTGAATATGTTAGCTGTGGGTTTGTCATATATGGCTTTAATTACGTTGCAGTATATTCCTCTAAACCCACTTTGTTGGGAATTCTTTTTTTGAATGTATATTTCATTTGGTTTATTCATCTCTTTTGGGGGGCTCTTTTTTATTTTATTTTTTATTTTTTAAAATGCACATCCAAATTAGCTGGCACACAGTGCAACAATGATTTCAGGAGTGGATTCCCTAGTGCCCCTTATCCATTTAGCCCATTCCCCCTCCCACAACCCCTCCAAGTAGCCCTCAGTTTGTTCTCCATATTTATGAGTCTCTTCTGTTTTGTCACCCTCCCTGTTTTTATATGATTTTTGTTTCCCTTCCCCTTATGTTCATCTGTTTTGTCTCTTAAAGTCCTCATATGAGTGAAGGCATATGATTTTTGTCTTTCTCGGACTAATTTCACTTAGCATAATACCCTCCAGTTCCATCCACTTAGTTACAAATGGCAAGATTTCATTCTTTTTGATTGCCAAGTAATACTCCATCGTGTATGTGTGTGTGTGTGTGTGTGTGTGTGTGTGTATATATATATATATATATATATATATATATATATATATATATATATATATATATACACATACACCACATCTTCTTTATCCATTCATCCATTGTTGAACATTTGGGCTCTTTCCATATTTTGGCTATTGTTGATAGTGCTACTATAAACATGGGGATGCATGTGTCCATTCAAAACAGCACACCTGTATCCCGTGGATAAATGCCTGGTAGTGCAATTGCTGAGTCATAGAGTAGTTCTATTGTTAGTTTTTTGAGGAACCTCCATACTGTTTTCCAGAGTGGCTGCACCAGCTTGCATTCCCACAGACAATGCAAAAGAGATCTTCTTTCTCCGCATCCTCGCCAACATCGGTTGTTGCCTGAGTTGTTAATGTTAGCCATTCTGACAGGTGTAAGGTGGTATCTCATTGTGGTTTTGATTTGTATTTCCCTGATGATGAGTGATGTTGAGCATTTTTTCATGTGTCTGTTGGCCATCTGGATGTCTTCTTTGGAGAAGTGTCTATTCATATCTTTTGCCCATTTCTTCACTGGATTATTTGTTTTTTGGGTGTTGAGTTTGATAAGTTCTCTGTAGATTTTGGATATTAACCCTTTATCTGATATGTCATTTGCAAATATCTTCTCCCATTCTGTTGGTTCCCTTTTAGTTTTGCTGATTGTTTCCTTCGCTGTGCAGAAGCTTTTTATTTTGATGAGGTCCCAGTAGTTCATTTTTGCTTTTATTTCCCTTGCCTCCAGAGGTGTTGAGTAAGAAGTTGCTGTGGCCAAGATCAAAGAGGTTTTTGCCTGCTTTCTCCTCGAGGAGTTTGATGGCTTCCTGTCTTACATTGAGGTCTTTCATCCATGTTGGGAATTTTTATCAGAAAAGTTGAATTTTATCAAATACTTTTTTGGTATCTATTGAGATGATCTATGATATTTATCCTTCATTTTGTTATTTGGTGTATCAAAGTGATTGATTTGCAGATACTGAATCATTTTCGTATCCCTGGAACTTCATCGTGTAATGTGATTCTCTTAAAGTATTGTTGAATTTTGTTTGCTAATATTTTGTTGAGGATTTTTGCATCTGTGTTCATCATGGATATTGGCCTGTAACTTTTTCTTGTAATGTCCTTGTCTCATTTTAATGTCACAGTAATGCTGGACTCATAAATGAATTTGGAAGTGTTTCCTGCTCTTCTAACTTTGGGATAGTGTGAGAAAAAAAGGTATTCTTCAAATGCTGAGTAGAATTCATCAGGGAAACCATCTAGTCCTGGACTTTTGTTTCTTGGGAAGCTTTTGATCACGGATTCAGTCTCCTCACTAGTAATTGGTCTGTTCAGATTTTCTATTTCTTCCTAATTCAGTCTTAGTGGGTTTTATTTTTCTTGGAATTTATTCATTCCTTCTGGGTTGTTTAAATTGTTCATGTATAATTGTTCATAGTACTTATCAGATATTAGCTGAATTTGTTTACCAATATTTGCTTGCCAAATAGCTTGCCTCACAACTGCACGAAGATATTCAGTAAAGTATATATCGTTTCCAGTTTGTTCCATTTTGTCCATTCTATTCCACCCACATTACTGGCTACAAATACAAGTCACAATCACAGATACTGGAGATACATAATGAGTAAGATACAGTCTTTATTTGCAAGAAGGTGGCAGGCCAAACGAGCAAGGTTGCGGGGTATAAGTTCAGAGATTAAATGACTATCTAGACCACATTGTGACAGGTGCTAAAAGAGGCTGAAGTTTTAAATTGGACAATCGTGGTTTTAAGCCTTCTCCTTATAAAACAAAAAGAAAAATTAATAGACACAAATATCAGGTCTCAGCCTAGATATTACCTCTTTCAGGGGCCTTCTCTGACCCGCATATTTGCAACCAAAGAACCTATCAAAGCACCTTACACAAATCTAATACCTGCTTGTATTCTCCACTTGTCTGTTAAATTCCTTGAGGTAAAGGCCTACATTCGGTTCACCAAGAATATCCTTGCATCCACCACAGGTTGAATGAACGATAAATGTCAGCTTTGTGAGGATATCATTTTAAAAATATAGCACCTGGGGGCACCTGGGTGGCTCAGTCAGTTGGGCGTCCGACTTCAGCTCAGGTCACGATCTCACGGCCCGTGAGTTCGAGCCCCGTGTCGGGCTCTGTGCTGACTGCTCAGAGCCTGGAGCCTGTTTCCGATTCTGTGTCTCCCTCTCACTCTGACCCTCCCCCGTTCATGCTCTGTCTCTCTCTGTCTCAAAAACAAATAAATGTTAAAAAAATTTTTTAAAAGAATGAATTTAAAAATATAGCACCTGTTTCCCTTGAATATCTTTCCCCCCCAGAGAACTTATTACTTTAAATTTAGATTTTTAAATGTTTGGAAGTAGCAAAACTCATTTTTAAAATGAAAAACCTATTAAAAATGTCACAGGGGTACCTGGGTGGCTCACTCAATTAAGTGTCTGACTTCGGCTCAGGTCACAGTCTCACGGTTCGTGAGTTCAAGCCCCATAACAGGCTTTCTGCTGTCAGCACAGAGCCAGCTTTGGATCCTCAGTTCCCAACCACCCCCGCCCCACCCCCCCCACTCCCCCCACCCCCCGCCCGTCCTCTGCCCCTCCCCCACTGGTTCTTTTTTTTTCCTCTCCCTCTCTCACAAAGTAAATAACAAAATTAAAAAAAAAAACCTTGCAGCTTAAAAAAAAATGTTCTGACGACACACTGTAGATGATCATAATTTGTTTTCTGACATTAGGAATATTTATTTTGGGGCCGGTAAATATTTATCTAGCATGACAGGCATAGTGGTTGGGTGCTTTTATGATACCTCCAGATGAGGGAGTTGAAAAAATGAGCCGCCCTCTGTCCTGGGAGCAGCGAATGGTGCTTTCCGAAGCAGTATCTTTGAATCAAGAAAACCTGGGAGTGAAGTCTGAAGGAGCCTGATGGCTGAGTGAAGGTGACTGGATTCTGTTCTCTAAGCCCACGCAAAGGGAAGTTCCTGGGGATCTGTTTTTAGCAGGGAGTTGCATGGGGCAGAGTTGTGCTTCAGGGAGAGGATCTGAAGGCAGGCGAAGCTGTACCGGGGGCAGAGGAGTAAGAGGCTGTGGCTGCAAAGAGCCTGACTCACGGTAAGAAAGGACAAGGATGGAGAGCTAATCAGGGAGGAATCCAAGGGCCTTGGCAATCCGCTGAAAGACAGTTTTGCTCACTGTTGTCTCTGTGCTCAGCGCCCAGCAATAATCAGTAATTGCTCCGGACGTGCTTTACTGAACGCGTCAATTCATGCAGGTGGGAAGGAAAGAGGAAGAGCCTGAGATGTAATTGAAAAGCCTGGCCTGGGTGCCTCAGGGGACAGTGGTGTTGGCAGAGGTTTGGAACTAGAGGGCTGGAGCAGGAACGGGAGGGAAGGTGGTGGATTCGGAGGGGGGCGCCTGGTGTGGCCATCGGCCCCTCTCTCCTCCCTGTGCTGTCCTTCCTGTGACCTGTACGTCTGTCACTTCTGTCTGCTTCCCCAAGTTCTATCATAGCATCTTTTTCGTGTTTGGGGCGGGGGGGGGGGTTTGTTTAAGAAATTTATGGGTCCTTTCATGCTCCCTGGAAAAATCCTATCATCTTTAGACAGAAACTACCTTGGGAGCTCAAGAAGACCAGATGCTCAGTAAATGGGGAGAGGCGTTCTGTTCAAGTGATTTTTTTTTCTCATGTTCCTCAGGTTAAGGAGAAAACTTTAAAAAAATTCTTGGGTGAAATACTTGTAAAAAGAACTCTACCTTCCTTTGAAAGCAGATGGTTGACGTTACTGGTAATATAAATTACTTAAAACGTGTGAATGAGAAAAAACAATGGGCAACATACTCTTGCGATGATGACAGAGTCCTCTGAGGGCATTCTTTAACAAGCCCATCCAGGGGTGATGGTCTAGGGCAGAGCTTCTCACCCTTTACACTGTTGATATTTGGGGCAGGATAATTTCTTATTTCGGAGTCTGTCCTGTGCCCTGTAGGGCCTCGACTCGCAAGATGCTAACCACCCCCCCCACCCAGCTCCCAGAGTTGCTGAGCTGTGACCAAAAAAGGTCTCCACATAATACCAAATGTCCCCTGGAAGGCAAAAGCTCTCCTGGTTGAGAACTACTAATTTAGAAAAACGAGTATTTGTTTGGCTTCCTTATTTCCTATTAGTTAAGGTCTCAGACTCCGTGAATTTCCCTAGTATTTCCAGGTCTTTTCTGTAGAGAGGCAAATAATTTCTGTTCACTAAATGATCCTAGGGCCGCCTGGGTGGTTCAGTTGGTTAAGCGTCTGACTTTGGCTCAGGTCATGATCTCAGGGTTCGTGGGTTCAAGCCCCACCTCGGGCTTTGTGCTGACAGCTCAGAGCCTGGAGCCTGCTTCAGATTCTGTGTCTCCCTCTCTCTGTGCCTCCTCCACTCGTGCTCCGTGTGTCTGTCTCTCTCTCAAAAATAATAAAACATGAAAAAATTAAAAAAGACAGATGCCAAATGTTATGATTTTTGTATCACCTTGGAGTGTTGACCAGTTTTGTATCTAAACTAGAAACTTTATTCTAACATTGCTTTATAAATGTCTGCAAATCGTTTCTCAAGATGCTCTTTGAGCCAGATGTACCTTCTTCCTTCTCCTCTGTCTTAGATTATCTAATTGAGTAAGATTTTGGTGCCTGTTCAGTGTATACTTGTGGAGAGTCATATTTTTAACTTTTATGAAAGTTATTCAAAGTTTTCAAGTTTTGTGAAAGCGATCGACTTTTCCTTTCCTGGCTGGTGTGACCTGGGGTCACCATCGTGAACTTCAGGTCCGAAGGCTGCTAGTTTTCAGATTTGGTTTTCAAGTCTCCTCAGATCTATCTCTGTGATACTTTAAAATTTTGCCTGTCTCTGTCTATTCTGTCTTCTTATCCCCATTGTCACCGACATGGCTAGGCCCTTGTCATTTGCACATGGACTTCTCTTCCCAGAATCCTCCCAGCTGGCCCCTCACTTCTAGTCCTTTCCTCCTTCCTTCCTCCTTTGGGGAGCTCTGCTGGCAGATAAGGATTCTTGAACCATCCAGGCATGCTGCTCCCAAGACAAAGAGGCCAGGCAGCAGGATCAGAGGAGTTCTGTGTTGAAAGAGCTGGACTTCCAGATTCAGGGGTACGGGTTTAGGGTTCAGGCTTAGGGTTAGAGTTTCAACACAGTGAGGAAACTGAGGCCTAGAGAAGCCAAGTAGCTGTAAAGTCACACAGTGAGGGAGAGGAATATTTTGTTACAGAGGTTGGTAATCAGTTTGAATGCGCCCTGGACAGTCCCTGGAAGTTGACTTGATGCATAAACCCCGGATATCACCCTGTTCCCCATTTGTTTCCATTGGAAAGGACAGAGCAGAAAATGGTTCCATTAATGGGTATGGAGAATGGGGTGCCAATTAATCCAAGCTTTTCCGGCCTCCATCACCACCTTCTATGTATGTGTTTATTTGGGGATTAGTCCCCTGCCTGCTTTAACCCCACAAAGGCCTGCCTTCCTTATTCTGCCACTCATGGAACTGTATAGCAGGTTCTTCCTGATGCTTCCGCACTGGGCTCCGTTTGCCTGTCACTGTGTGTTTCTGCTAGCCCTCTGGACTCGCCAGGTACTTCTGTCTCCCTTCGCAAATACCAGCTTCTAACCTCTCCTGCTTTTTGGCTTTCTCACAGAACCAACACGTGAGTAAGTCCCTTAGTTAAAAAAATTTTTCCCACGAGTATAAGTGGATCAGGTTGGTTGTTAGACCCGCTCTATCTCTGCATGATGGCACGGATGTATGGCATTGTGGATGGGAGCTTGACCAGAGCTCATGAGAATACACGCCTCCCCCACGACCTGAAGGTAGGGTGTGCCCATGGACACTTTCATAAGCCACACAGTAAAAGGGAAGAGTATCCCCTGCTTTCCCAAAGTTTCTGTGAAGCCACTTTGCTTTTTGAAAGACCTACGTTAGTAGAGTAGCAGCTTTTTATTTTTTTAATTAATTTTTTTAGCAAAAGTGAAACTCCCCTTTGGATTTAACGGATGCTAACGTCAGTCTTTTGTGAAAGTGAAGTGAGTGTAGTCTGAGGAAAGCAGGGGATCCCTGCATCTTACTTAAATAGCACCTGAAGTGTGTGGCTTCTGCCACTCAGAACATGGCCAAGATAACTGTGCGGTCCTAGCATAATCATTGCCTCCCCTACATCAAAATATATCCCCGATGGCTCCAAAATTTAAATGTAAAAAGCCCCTAAAAATTATTAAACGGAAATGTGAGTGAATATTTGTATGACCCTGGAGTAGAAATGGGCTTTCTGTTCCATTCATTACACGAATCTCCGAAGGCAAAAGGAAAAAATAGAGAAGTTTGACCGTATCAAATAATCGTGAGTTTCTGTGTATCGAGTGTTAAGCCTAGGAAAGAGCCCCATAAAACATAGTCAAACAACGCACTGGGATGACATAGCCACAGAAACTGAACGAAGAGTACATAACTGATAAATTCAGAGCTATGTTTTTTTAAGTTTATTTACTTTGGGGAGAGAGAGAGAGAGAGAGTATGCAAGAGAGCAGGGTAGGTGCCGAGAGAGAATCCCAAGGAGGTTCTGAGCTGCCAGCCCAGGGTCCGATGCAGGGCTTGAACTCACAAACCAAGAGATCATGACCTGAGCCAAAATCACCAGTTGGACGCCTAAACCACCTAAGCCACCCAGGTGCCCCTAAATTCAGAGCTCTTACAAATTAATAATAAGTAGTAAATAGTGTAACATAAAAATGGACAGAAAAACATTAGTGGGAAAGAAATTGAAGAAGAAATGCAAATGGCCACAAATATATGAAAAGGGGCTCAAGTTTACTACTAATAAAAGAAATACAGATGAAAACCATAGTGGGATATCACTTTTCATCTATCAGTTGTGGAAAAGACAAAAACCAAAGATAATGCCAGGTGATGGCAACGGAGAAAAAAGTATTTTTGTGGTAAATGAAGAAAATCCTGTGGGTGGTGCCAATTAAATATATAATTTATTTTTAAAGGTTTATTTTGAGAGAGAGCACATACATGCACAGGAGGAGCAGAGAGAGAGAGAGAGAAAATCCCAAGCAGGCTCTTCACTGGCAGCTCAGAGCTCAACGTGAGATTCGATCTCATGAACTACGAGATCATGTCCTGAGCTGTAATCAAGAGTTGGACACTTAACCGACTGAGCCACCCAGGCACCCCAAGAGAGTAGTGTTTGTTTTGTTTCCCAAGATGATTCTAAGATAGCTTTTAAAAATTCTAAAAATCCATAATACATGTGAATTCTCGATAAATTGGAAAACTGATGAGACGAACAGATAAAGAAGATGTGGTATGTATACACAATGGAATATTACTCAGCCATAAAAACAAAATCTTGACATTTGCAATGATGTGGATGGAGCTAGAGAGTATAATGCTAAGTGAAATAAGTCAGAGAAAGGCCATATGATTTCACTCACATGTGGAGTTTAAGAAACAAAACAGATGAACATGGGAAAAGAAGCAAGCCAAGAAACAAGGTCATAACTATAGAGAATAATCTGATGGGTGTGGTGGGTGAAAGAGGTGATTGGAATTAGGGAGTGCATGTGTTGTGGTAAGCACCAGGTATTGTATGGAATTACTGAATCACTGTATTATATACCTGAAACTGATATTACATGGTATGTTGACTAACTGGAATTTAGATGAAAACTTCGGGGGAGGGAGGCGGGGAACCAAAACTGATGAAACAAAAAAGAGAAACTGAAAACCGGCAGTGATCACACAACCAAGAATACTGTGGTTAATGTTGGGTGCATTCTTTTCCAGACTTCTCACCTGAACTGTGTTTTTCATGAGAAACAAGAGATGCTGTGATAGTGTGGGGATGAGGGAGGCGGTGGTAGGATGGGAATTAGAGCTCCTGTATACTCTACAGCCTTCAGACTACCTTCTCTTGACTCCCCTGAAACATGTGACTTTTTCATACCTATGATTTGAAATGTCCCTCAATTAAGAAACAGCTTCTGTGTGGGTTAGGAATTTGTGAATGACGGCTCATATCAGACCTGAAAAAGTAGTGAGTAAAGAAGGTGTCTCTCTCGCTTTTATTAATGAAACCTAGAAGTAGGCAGTCAGTCCAGAACTGGTGAAATGGCTCCGTGGTATTACTTTCACCTCATGGCTTCCCCTTTCAATGTTGCCTCAAGATCTTAGATAGCTGCTGAAGCCCCAGCCATTAAATCTGCATTCATGAGTTCCCAAAGAAGGAAAGAAGGTCTTAGCCTCTCCTTTTTAAAGAGCTTTCTCATAAGTCCCATTTCTTACTTCAAATGATAGTTTTGTTTATGGTTTCCATATAGTTAAATCTGTTTTTTGTTTTTTTTTTTTTTAATTTTCTGTTCTTAATATAACACTAAAAAGAAATTCCCAACTTAGGTATCATACATTTCCTGGATCTTTTGGAACTGTTTTTTCTTTTTAGATATAAATCTGAAATGTATGTTTATAGTGTTGGGGTTGTGATCTCCCTTTCCTTTCCCAAATGGCTGTTCTAAGGAGACATTTCCTTTAACCCATATTTGTTCATCCTATGGCCACTGCCACTAGCCAAGACCCTTCTCTAGACAATGCAGGAGGCAGCCACACAAATTCTTACTTTTTTTTTCTTCTAGATTTCATTAAGACCCACACTTAATTGTTTGTGCCTGTATTTCTGACCATTCCCTTTTTTTGTTTCAACCTCTGGGCCTCTTTTAAAGCCAGTGTATATTCCTGCTTGTACTCTTACATGGTATTACAATCTGTTTTCACATACTTCTCCCACACGAGACTATGAGCACCTTGAAAGTAGAGACTGCCGGGGCGCCTGGGTGGCGCAGTCGGTTAAGTGTCCGACTTCAGCCAGGTCACGATCTCGCGGTCTGTGAGTTTGAGCCCCGCGTCGGGCTCTAGGCTGATGGCTCAGAGCCTGGAGCCTGTTTCTGATTCTGTGTCTCCCCCTCTCTCTGCCCCTCCCCCGTTCATGCTCTGTCTCTCTCTGTCCCAAAAATAAATAAAAGTTGAAAAAAAAATTTAAAAAAAGAAAGTAGAGACTGCCTTAATCAACTTTGTAACTCTAGCATCTAAAACTTAGCCTCCTCCATCAACAACTGTTACGTGGGGTGAATGGATTAAGCACTGCCATGTCACTTACCATTTATTATTGGTTCCATTTAGGTTACTTCCTAATGACACAATGGAAGGCAGCTTTTTTTTTTTAACGTTTGTTTATTTTGGGAGAGTGAGAGAGAGAGAGTGGGGGAGGGGAACAGAGAGAGGGAGAGAATCCCAAGCAGGCTCCTCACTGTCAGCACAGAGCCCAACACAGGGCTCTATCCCATGATCCGTGAGATCATGACCTGAGTGGAAATCAAGAGTCAGGCACCCAACTGACCGAGCCACCCAGGCACCCTGGGAGGGCACCTTAATCTCATTATTAACTTGCTTCCAACTCTCTTTTTTGGTAGGCTATTTCTGAGAAAGTTTCCTAAGCAAAATTAATCCCTTTTTAAAAAAAAAATTTTTTTTTTAACATTTATTCATTTTCGAGAGACAGAGCGTGAGTGGGGGACAGGTAGAGAGAAAGGGAGACATAGAATCTGAAGCAGGCTCCAGGCTCTGAGCTCTCAGCATAGAGCCTGACACGGGACCCAAACTCATGGACTGCGAGATCATGACCTGAGCTGAAGTTGGACTCTTAACCAACTGAACCACTCAGGTGTCCCAAAATTAATCCCTTAAATGCTATTTGGATTTCAGTTAGTTTCAGCTTGGTGGCAATACGTTTTGGGGCATAGCTGACTTCAGGGAGTCTCTACCTGTTAATTCCAAGAACTACAATTGACGCTCGAACAATACAGGGAGTTAGAGGTGCTATCTCTCCCCATCACCCAGTCAAAAATCCATGTAAAACTTCTGACTCCCCCAAAACTTAATAGCCTATTGTCGACCAGAAGCCTTACCAATAACATAAGTCAATTAACACATATTTTATATGTTCGGTGTACTGGATTCTCATAATAAAGTAAGCTAGAGAAAAAAAAATATTACTGAGAAAATCATAAGGAGAAAATACAAATACTGTACTGTTAAAAAAAAAATCCACATATAAGTGCGCCCACTTAGTTCCAAACTGTCTCGTTCGAGGGTCAGCTGCACCTGTAAACTCTAGTTCTAAGACACCGGTATTAAGAGGACCTTCCCTGGGACACCGAGGCAGTTATTCATTCGAGAAACATTTACGGTGAACCTATCTTCAGGTTGTCATGCTGGCTGCTGAGGCAGAGCTGAGTCATTCGTGGTCCCTGCCCTCAGCAGCTCATGACACCACAGTGAGGGCCAGTGCATTTGGACAGGCTTATGAGGTGAGGGAAGAGAAAACATGGCGGTGGCTGGCCTCTGGGTCTGTGGTACTGAGGAGCGGGTAGTCTGGCTTTGGTAGAAAGGGGGCTCCACTCAACGTTGGGGGGCTGAAGGGGAGAGTAAGCAAATAAGGCCTCCTGTACAATTCAGCAGATGATCTGCCTTGGGAATGTGAGCAGGAAGGAGCAAGCGGGATTGTATCTACTTGAGAAGATACCCTTCTTTCCTGCTTTGAGAATTTTCCGCTGCATTTAGTGAACAGATACATAGTGAATTCTATGGTGGGGGGGGGGGGACGGTGTTCTTTTTTCTTTCTTGAATCTCTTTTCCCTTTTGCTCCAGTTCATGGGGAGTGTCCGCTGAGTGTGGGTTTCATCAAACAACCCTGAGTCAAGACAGAGTTGATTGTGTTGGGTCTTTTAACCATTTGTGTGTGGCCAGCTATCATAGCCCCATCTTCCCCGAGATCCCACTGACCTAGAACATACAATAGAAGCTTGAAGAACCTCCACCCCCTCTTCCCCAGAACCTTTAATTCCTTTCAAACCCCAGCTCCAGCCCATCCAGTAATACATTAACTGGCTTAATGCCTGTGTATCTGTTTTCACTTTCTGCCCCCTCTGAGTCATATTTTCTTCTCCTTTATTAGTCAGTGGGGTTGCCCTTGCTGTCTCTCTGCGGGTAGCATTTCTCTTCTGAGCAGCCTTAGAATTCTAACATCTACCATGCTGGGTGCTGAGAGAGAAAGCACATGACTTCCTGGAGCTACCAGCCTAATGAAGACAAAGCAGATACTTCCCAGAGGTAAACATCACTATATAAAATAAGTAAAAGGGTGCATTTGCCAGTTTGTTAATCCAGCTTAAAATGGTTGGATTCCTGCTGCTTGGGGCCTCCTCTGACTTTATTTTCGGGGCTGGAGGTTCCCCAGAATGTCCCCTGAAGTTAATAATAAACTCCACTGGATTCTTCCAGATTCACTCTGATGAGCCCAGCTGAGTTTCTCTGTTCCCTATTGGTAGAACTTCTAGACCTTCCCACAAACATATAAAGATTTATAATCTAAAACTCAGGGGATGCAAGCCAAGCTATTTGCCCAGTGGGGAAGCTAAAGTTAGGAGGAGAGGAGTAAAGGGTTGAGGGCGGGAAGAGTTTGCTGCTTCAGGAACAGTAAAATAGGTATGGTTATTGTGGGAACTCAGACCTGTGTTGGACGCTTTTATACTTAGTGTCTGGTTTCATGTTGCTTTTAATTTTTGATAGCTGAGGGAGTGGCTTCATCATTTTCAGGGTTAAATACCTGGCCGTACTCCTGAACTCTAGGATACATTTGCCTCCAGGCCCATCTGGCTCTGCCTTTACGTCTCAGAAGGGGTAAAAGAAACCTTAATGAAGGGCCTTGTCCTCCAGGTCCGGGTTCCTGCCTTGTGAACTGCCTGGTTCCCAGGCACGGGGGGCCCGGGCCCTTCCCCTCCCCCGTGCTCTACCTTCTCTTCATGACCCGCACGGACTTAAAGTATGGAGCCCGCCACCATCCCGAGTGCCTGAGAGATCTCTGCAGGTTGCCTGGCTCACGATTGTCCCGTACCTCCAGCCATCCTGTCCCTCATCTGCACTTTCCCGGTATCAGCTATAGCTCATTCCTCACCTCTGTGGTGCCAATACTGACCATGTCCAACTGAGTCTCTTCCAGGGCACAAAGGGACAATTTCAGGTCTTTCCCCTGGACTACCCATCTGGCCACATTACTACATCAACACTCCAGAGTTCAAGAATGCTATTTGTACCCTTCTTGAGCTATTCCTTGTGTAAAACAGGCCTTTGTGGGCTGGACCCGGAGCCTGCATAACCTTCATCAAGGGGCTGCATATGCCAGCTCCTAAGTCAAGTTTTAAATACGTGTTACCTTGTTGAATCCTCACCACCATCCTATAAAATAGGTATTGGTGTTAGTCCCCCTTATACAAAGGAAGTCACTAAAGGGGCGCCTGGGTGGCTCAGTTGGTTGAGCGTCCAACTCCGGCTCAGATCATGGTCTCACACTCTCCTGAGTTTGAGCCCCATGTCGGGCTCTGTGCTGACAGCTGAGAGCCTGGAGCCTGCTTCAGATTCTGTGTCTCCCTCTCTCTCTGCCCCTCCCTCCCTCACACTCTGTCTTTCTCTCAAAAATAAAACATTAAATTAAAAAAAAAAAAAACTAAATAAACTCGCTAAAGCGTAGAGGAATTACAGAATTTGCCCATGACCGCACAGCTAGAAAGTGGTGGAGCCAGGGTTCAGACCTAGCTCTGACTTGGCAAAACCCAGGTGTGTCTGCGGCTACCATGTATTTCGTATTACTAATGTGTAAATTATCTCAACAAACTGTATCTCCAGTTTGTCAACGTCATACTAGCATATACTTAGCAAATGAGAGTGGATCCCTATTTTGATTACCTTAAAAATCAAATATTCAGAATATTTTCTTTTATTGAAAGAAATCTGTATCTGTGGTATAACTTTTATGGCAAAGAAGGCAGGACTTTGAGCAGGCCATCCAAGAAAAGTCCTGAATAAAGAAATAGGAGGGTGGGGCACCTGGGTGGCTTGGTCAGCTGAGCGTCTGACTCTTGATTTCAGCTCAGGTCATGATCTCAAAGTTCATGAGTTTGAGGCCTGCAGGGGACTCTGCGCTGACAGTGTGGAGCTGCTTGGGATTCATTCTCATTCTCTCTCCCTCCCTCCCTCCCTGTCTCAAAAAAAAAAAAATAATAATAATAATAATAACAACAACAAAAAGAAATAGAGATGTTTGTAGATACCAGAACAAGAGTTTATCATTTAATCATGTTTGCCTCAGAAATGTTACAGCTCAAAACAGAGCCACACAGACTCTGAATGATGGAAGCTGACAGAAGACAGAGCCAGTGGAGTGGGGCCGTAAAAATGGGAGCACAGATGACCCTCTACGGCTCTTTTGCTATTGGCCTGTCTCCATCTATAGTCAGAAACAGGCAGAAGATGTCCCCCCAGAAGAAAAGACCTAAGTTCCCTAGGCTGGACTGGGGGCTATGTAGACACTTCTTGGAGGAAGAAGGCAACTCTGACAGATCTTGCTTATTATGTTGTTGTTTTCAGATGAAGCCCATTTTTGGCATTGGCTAGGATTTCTGCTTTGCCTCTTCTGCTCCCTATTAAGCTCAGCCGACAGGGGGCGCCAGAGGGAGCCAATGAGGCCGGAGGCGGGATTTCCTGCTTGCTTCCGGTCTACTTCCTGCTTCTGTGAGCATCACCATGTCAACGCCTGTTTACTACTGGGCAGGGGCAGTCTCTTTATGTAACTGCACCGAATGCAGTTACAGTAATGGTGGACAAATACCTCAGCCGCCTCAGGAGAGGTTGAGATCTCAGCCTGGGGGCCTCTTCTGAGGTCAGAGACCCCAGCGCCTACTGAGCGGGTGGTGCTCTTCCCATCTCGGAGGTCTGAGTTTTAGCTTGTTGGCACCCTTCTTCCCAAATTTTAAATGAAAAAATTCCCAAATCTTCATTCCTCCAGCCTAGGAGTAGTAGCTACTTTCAGCAATTGCCACTTCCTAATTTAGGGTGGCCTGACACCCCTCCCTGTCCCCTACAGTTCTCTACTTAACTTTATATCTAGTTAAGTTATTTATATTAAATTGGCTCTTTCAAGTATTTGGCTAGGCATGCTGCTTTTGTAGGGTGGGGGGTGTGGGGAGGGAAGGGGATGTTGGGTACAGGAGAGAAACCGCGGCAATGCCAGCAGCTTCGAAGAAGGTGGTTTGCATGCTATATTACCCAAACCAGCCAGGGGGGCTCTCACTGAAGTCCAACCACCCATAGCGTTTCCATTCCTTAGACTGCCAAGACGCTAGACTCAGACATGAGTGAGTGAGGTCCACAGTCTGAAACCCTGTGGGTGTCTCTACAACTCACAGATTATTTATAATGGGATGACAGGCAAAAGGATTTTTTTTTTTTTGAGCAGTTTCTATTTGAAGAACAAACTTTTTTTTTTTTTATATAGAACTATTTTTAAAGAAAAAAAAAGTATTTTATGGTTTTACTCTTGTAATGTTCACGGAACGAAAGAGAAGTGATATTTGGATTCCAGGCCAAAATAAGGCAGGGGCCTACCGGTGTTTCTATGGTTCCTTGCTAAAGGGGGTGGGGGTGGGTGGGGAGCTTTCAAGTTCTTGTGCCAGCGTTGACAGGTTTCTATGAATGGTTTTGTGGCAGGAGAGCATGGTTACAAACTGGACTATTCTGGTTGAAATACCTGCTTGCCTTCTCAGATATTGCCAGCATTTTTTTTTCCTGCCTTGTTCACCTCCTTGAATGCCTAGTGTTTGAGAATATGCTCCTGAATGATATATGTGAGCTAGCTCTCCCATCTGAGAGCAGGAAGCTGGAAGGTGACTGATAGAGCCACCTACTGCTCTCTACTTTGCAGAGACCGAGGAGGAGCCTGAGACTGTTCCTGGACATCCTGTGAACATCAGAAAATATTTTGTGGAGGCATTAAAAGAAGGGGATATGGTGTTCACATTTGCTTCCATGGATTCCAACCAATCTTCCTTGGAAACAAACACATCTTGACAAGTGATCTTTCCTAAGCAAGGACAAAGGTATTAAAAAGGTGAGAATTTTCTTCATGTTTCATTTTTTCTTCCTCTTAGATTCCCATGAAAGTTATGACCAGGCAGGACACAATCTTATGCTTACAAAGAGGACACAACAAGGGAAAACAGTCATTGTTGAGAGGGTTTGTCACATTTTGTTTCTCTCCTTTTAGAGTTTTTTTCCCCCTAGATCATCTGGTTTTCTTTGATGGTACTCAGTACCCTGTACTGTATTATTTAAAAGATGGTTGTGGTTTGGAGGAAGAAGCATTAAGGCTTGTGGACAATAACAAAACAAAATGAACAAACAAAAAAACTGGGGGAAAGGCGAGTGGGGAAGAGTCCCATATTTGCTTCTTAAAGCCTATGTGATATTTGGCAAGTTATTTAGCTTTTATCTTCCTATTTAAAAAAGAGGCCTAATACTACTACAGCTCAGGTATGTTGTGAAGATGACCTGGGGCAATGTAAAAAAAAAATTTGTGGCCCACAGAAAGCACTCGTTAAATATTTTATATGCGTAGCTTTGTGTGCCTCTGTGTGTCTATGTATTTTAAATTTGGATAGACTGAATTATCTACATGAGTGATTACAATGCATTTGTTGGATCATATCCAATTTTTTGTACTTGTTTAAGAACATTTTTTTTTTTAATTTTTTTTTCAACGTTTTTATTTATTTTTGGGACAGAGAGAGACAGAGAATGAACGGGGGAGGGGCAGAGAGAGAGGGAGACACAGAACCGGAAACAGGCTCCAGGCTCTGAGCCATCAGCCCAGAGCCTGACGCGGGGCTCGAACTCACGGACCGCGAGATCGTGACCTGGATGAAGTCGGACGCTTAACCGACTGCGCCACCCAGGCGCCCCATTTAAGAACATTTTTTAAAAAGGGGGCGGCTAGATACCAAATCTAACCAATGAATTGTATGTAGTAAAAGTATCCTAATATGTAAATTGGCAAACAAGACCAAGAAGTGTACTTTTAAAAGGATTGAAATCTTTGGATTTCTAGAACAGACACTGAGAGTCTGAATTTCAGGGATTGTCTCTCTACACTGATTAGAAATTCTAGGCCCCAGATAAGAGCCCCATTTAGGAACAGGGTGGTCAAGGGTGGGGGAAGACTGAGGAATGAAGGGCGGGTGCAGATTTCCTCTTATTAATTAAACCTCAACGTCAACAGGTGCTCAGTTCTGCTTCCCTTTCTTTTTCTCTTGGAGGGGAGGTGGAGCCAGCCTGATCCCAGCACACATGGCCAGTTAGTCCAGTCAGGCTCTAGGCCCCCACCAACAGGCCAGGTGTAAGAGATACCTAGGCCGGTCTTTACTGAGGTTATTTGTCTAGTAAAGGAATGTATTTTTGCCATCACTTTGGAGTTGCACTTTTGATGTTCCTGTGAATACATTCAGGGTTAGTGTGTAATTGAAGGCGTTTTGTTCTGTCCAAGGATTCCATCCTCCTCCTCCGTCCTTGTGCCCAAACTCTACTGGTTTCTCATTCCGTGAGGATGATTTGGTGGAAGAAGATACAGTGGCAGCAGCGTTTCCTGTGGGCCCTGGGCTGCTATATGCTGCTGGCCATTGTTGCTCTGAGGCTTTGTCTCAGATTGAAATGTGACTTTGATTCCCTGGATCTGAAGTCCAGAGATTTTCAGAGCCGGCACTGTAGAGACATCTTGTACAAGTCCCTGAAACTGCCAGCAAAGAGATCCATCAACTGTTCTCGGATCATCCAAGGGGACCAGCAGGCAGTGATTGAGGCTGTGCTGGACAACCTGGAGATCAAGAACAAGCGGAAGCCTTTCACAGACACTGACTACCTTAACATGACCAGAGACTGTGAGCACTTTAAGGCTGAAAGGAAGTTCATACGGTTCCCTCTGAGCCAAGAAGAGTCAGACTTCCCTATTGCCTACTCAATGGTGGTCCATGAGAAAATAGAAAACTTTGAAAGATTGCTCCGAGCTGTGTATGCCCCTCAGAACATATACTGCATCCACGTGGATGAGAAATCCCCAGAAACTTTCAAAGAGGCAGTCAAGGCAATTATTTCATGCTTCCCAAATGTCTTCATGGCCAGTAAGTTGGTTCGGGTAGTTTATGCCTCCTGGTCCAGGGTGCAGGCTGACCTGAACTGTATGGAAGACTTGCTCCAGAGCCCAGTGCCATGGAAATACTTACTAAATACATGTGGGACAGACTTTCCTATAAAGACCAATGCTGAGATGGTCCTGGCCCTCAAGATGTTGAATGGGAAGAACAGTATGGAGTCAGAAATACCTTCTGAGTACAAAAAGACTCGCTGGAAATATCACTATGAGACAAAAGACACATTGTACGTAACCAACAAGATGAAGGATCCTCCCCCTGATAACATACCTATGTTCACAGGGAATGCCTATATTGTAGCTTCCCGAGACTTTGTCCGACATGTCTTAGAGAACCCCAAGTCCCGACAACTGATTGAATGGGTAAAAGACACCTATAGCCCCGATGAGCATCTATGGGCCACGCTTCAGCGTGCACCATGGATGCCTGGCTCTATTCCCTACCACTCCAAGTTTCACGTCTCAGATATGGCAGCCATTGCCAGGCTGGTCAAGTGGCAGGGCCATGAGGGAAACATCAGTATGGGGGCACCTTATGCACCTTGCTCTGGAATCCACCAGCGGTCTATCTGTATTTACGGGACTGGAGACCTGCATTGGATTCTTCAAAACCATCACCTCTTGGCCAACAAGTTTGACCCAAAGGTGGATGACAACGTTCTTCAGTGTTTAGAAGA
Source organism: Felis catus (assembly GCF_018350175.1). Classification (NCBI taxonomy): domain Eukaryota; kingdom Metazoa; phylum Chordata; class Mammalia; order Carnivora; family Felidae; genus Felis; species Felis catus. The sequence continues at coordinate 45,114,298 of NC_058373.1, read as the reverse complement.
GTACTTACGTCATAAGGCCATCTATGGGACTGAACTCTGAGATAAACTATAAGAGGATTGCTACCTGTGGGGCAAGAACATGTGGATACATACTTCAGATGGGCTGGGACAATGTGGGGTGGGAGACCAGGGCTCTGCAATCTGTGGCATCCCCAAGTTTAGGGGGCTGCTATCGGAGTGTGGGTAAGTAGATCTGCCTTGCAACTTGCTGTCCTGGGTGAACACTCCTGGTGAGCATTCACCCACCCCACTCCTAAGAGCTCTCCCACTGACTTTGTCACAGAGTCAAAATAAGAAGCCGTTATTTGGGAGAGTAAGGGAGGGAAGTGTGGCAGGGGACCCTGGATTTCAGTTGAGTGCTTGCTGTCTGCTTTTCTACTCTATGCTGGTTCTAATAAATTCTAGGCTTGGTAGTGGGGGCGGGGTGGGACTTTAATGAAAAGAGGGCCTTTTGTACTATTAACTTAAAAATAAATAGCTCTTTATTCAAAGCCCTACCTCTACTTTCGTCTAATAAGCCAGAAAAAAAAGATACAAGTGTGAGACTTTTTCTCATAACTATTTGTGACATTTACAATCCCTGGTGGCTGGCAAGAGAATCTCCATTGTTCCAAAGTTGATCATGGCCGAGTGTGTAAATAGCAGATTCAAAAGAATGTACAGGAACAGAGTGGATTCTTTGATTATTCAAAGCCGTCCTCATTTTGTTTACATTGCCAGATTCATGACTTCTCTGTAAGGGAAAAAGGGCGATCTGACCAGTGTGATCACTCATATACTTACGGGACAATTAAAGCACTAATTTTGCCAGCTTCACAGCCAAAGCTTAATGTTCCATAGCAAAGACAGCATTTTAGGTAAGGCCCTCACATAATTTCTTGGCCAAACTGGAACACATTTTAGTGGGGGAGGGGTTGAGAGGGGCACCTGCTTGGCTCAGTCAGTTAAGCATCTGACTCTTGATCTCAGCTCAGGTCTTGATCTCAGGGTGGCGAGTTCAAGCCCTGTGTTAGGCTCCACGCTGCAAGTGAAGCCTACTTAAAAAAAAAATAATCGTGTTGGGAAACCAAAATGAACTAGGACTGTCTAGCTAAATCAGGAAGTCTGGGTATTCCAAGTTTAGGCCTCTTTAGTCAAAACTTTTATTTAGGTATGTGAGTGGAAGGGTCACTATTTGTGGCTCTGTGGTTTATACATTTCCTTATAGGAAAACAATTGTGTGTGTATTCTCCCACACCTGTAGTAAATGTTACCCAATGAAAGATTCCTTTCTGAAGCTCCAGAGAGAGGTGACAGGCAATTGGAAGGCAACTGGCTATTAGTCATAATCTTCTGTGATGGGAAAGGGATATTATATAAAAAGATAGGCATGTCTTATACACAGAGCAACTGGTCTTCTGTGTACAATATGCTCTGGAAAAGGGATTTAGACACCAACTGGTGTAATGTGAATGATCCGATTAATGCGTGATGTCACTACTGTGTTTCTTTTTGGTTATGATTCGCTTAATCAAGTTTTCTCTCACAGTCAATCTTCCCTGCAACCCATGTACTCTGACATAGTTATCATTGTGTCTAACACAGTGAATTTTCTTCAAAAAAATTTTTTTTTCAACGTTTATTTATTTTTGGGACAGAGAGAGACATAGCATGAACGGGGGAGGGGCAGAGAGAGAGGGAGACACAGAATCAGAAGCAGGCTCCAGGCTCTGAGCCATCAGCCCAGAGCCCGACGCGGGGCTCGAACTCTCGGACCGCAAGATCGTGACCTGGCTGAAGTCGGACGCTTAACCGACTGCGCCACCCAGGCGCCCCAACACAGTGAATTTTCTATTGGTAAGTTGTTGTTTCTTGTAAGGGCCTACTCCTCTGGTGATGGGCACTGCCACCCCTCCTTACCTGCACTGTGATACCGAGTCCTCCTCAGCCTTGCTCTCAGCCCCACCACAGAGGTGACTGATGAATAGTTATGTACTCGGCAGATGAGCCCTGTGACGTCTGTTCCCAGCAGTGGTGACCATGGACCTCTCCACCTGCTACCCTTTGGGACTGTCCTTGTTCCTCCTCTGAGGGGGCTTGAAGGGGGGACCTGCTGCTGTGGGAAGTGGGCAGAAAATCTCCCATGTGTGCATGGGTTCTGAGAAAAGAACTCAGGTCTTTGGCCTCATAGTCAACTTCCTCTGTGAGTTTTCATGTGAAATAAATTGAAAAAGTTTAATATAAATTAAAAAGATAAAAGTGTGAACTTGTCATTTTGGGGGAAATAAGTTGTTGGACTTTTCCAAGCCCTGAAATTTTCTCTAGAAATATATTTAGGTGAATAGGAAGTGCTCTTTATTTAATAACATGCGGTCTTCATATCAGAAGGGTCAAAATTTGCCCTCATTTATTGAGTGTATTTTAGAAATCATATGATTAAACCAACATATCTGTTGGTTTTTTCCTTCCTTCTGAGTCATATCTGTTTCTTTAACCTTTCTTGGGACAAGAAAAATCATAAGTGAGTTGTGCAACAATGTTTGTATTACCTCTCAAGGTTTGAATATTTCCTCTTTTTGATTTGGTAAGCATTGTTTAATCACTATATTTTTATTGCACGCTCTGCCTATTGTAATCTTTGCCCTTGATTGAGGGAAAATTTAAGAAAGGAAGAAAAGGCAGTTGGTAACATTGGGAATAGCTGACCTGATTTGTTCAGGGGAGAGCAAGTATTTGCATTAAAAATGAACAGGACAATTGAATGCATTGCCTTCAGTAAGTACCTTCATTAAACTGAAGATCCATTCTTCTTTCTTCCATTTAGTCAGTCATTTATTACAAAGATAGTTAAGATGTGGTTCCCATCTCTTTGAAGCTTGAGTGTGTGACAGGGACTGACATAACTCCTATGTTCGTTCCGCAAATAGTAACTAAACTCTTACTATTTACTAGGCATTGTTCTTGACACCGGGGATATAGCAGTCAACAAGACAGAAATCCTCATGCTCCTGTTGTTACATACTAGCAGGAAACCGACAGCAGACAGATAAGTAATACATATGTGTATCGGAAGGAGATGGTGCTAGAGAGAAATTAAAGGAAGTGATAGAGACTGTAGGAGAGTGGGGTGGAGAGGGAGAGTGCTTAACATTGGTAAATACTGTGGTCAGGGAGACCCTTAATGAAAAAGTGACATTTTAGTCCATATCTGAAGAAGATGAAGGGATGATCCATGAGGATAAATGGGGGAAGAGCATTCTAGGCCAAGAGGAAAGAGTTGCAAGGCCTTGAAGTAGAAGCTCATCTTCCATGTTTGAGGAGCAGCAAGGAGGCTAGTGTCAATGGAGCAGAGGAAAGGTGGGGACAAAGAAGAGGTAACAGTACAAGGGAGAAGGGGTATGCTGTGAATGCCCTTGTAACCAGTCACACGGAAATTGTCTTTGCGTGAAATAGGTAGGACGTGGAAGGTTTTGAGCAGAGGACTGACTTGATCTGGTCAGTGTTTCAATGCTGCACCAAGACCAGACTGGTTGGGAGGGAGGGGAAGCAGGAAAGCCAGTTAGGAGGTTTTGGCAATAATCCTGGCACCAGCAATAGTGACTTAGGCCAGGGTTACCGAAGTAGAAATGGTGAGAGTGGTCCGATTCTAGAAATGTTTTCGCAGTTCTGTTTGAGGACCTGCTGACAGACTGAGTTTGTTTAGGAGAGAAATGGTGGAGTCAAGAATGTCTCCGAGGGTTTTGTCCTGGTGAGGAGTCAGAAGGATAGAGTTTCCATTAACCAAGACGGGAAACCTGTGAAAGAGTGGGTTTTTAGGGGCAGATCCGGAGTTTGATGTTGCACATAGAAAATTGGAGATGCCTGTTAGACATCTAGGTAGAAACGCTGGGAGACAGATGTGTCAGGAGCCTGAGTTCGGGAGAGAGGTCTGGGCTGGAGACATTTCGTTGGTGTTCCTCCACTTACGCAGTGTGTACATGATGCTGCATATGAGCCCCAGAGGAGAAAACATGGATGGACACTAAGCCCCTGGATGAACTCTGGGGATCTCCAAAACGAGAGGCCAGAGATGTAAAGAGGAACCATATAAGAAAGTTGGAAAGGAGCAGCTAGTAGTGTGGTAGAGGGCAACATGGGTGCTCAGTATTCTGGAAGCCTGAAGGAGAAAGTGATCTGGGAAAGAGGGAGTTGATGATTAAGCCTAAAAACGGCGGAAAATCACGGAAGACGGCGATGAAGAAGTGGCTACCAGGCTGAACAATGTGGAGGTGACCTGGATGAGAAGATCTGTGTTTGTGGAGTGTGGAGGTGAGAACATGACTGGAGTGGTTCAAAGAGGGTATTAGGACAAATTGGCATTCAGCGCATATAATCATTTGAGTTTTGCTCTAGCCCAAGAGAAGGGGAAAAAACTACAGCAACTGAAGGTTGAGAAGGTTGTCTTAGACATTAGAAAAGTGATAGTATGTCTGTAGGTTGATGGGAAAAATCTAGTCGAGAGAAAAGGTGTGGGAATGAGATGGGACACCTGCCAGAGTGGCATTCTTAGGAAGAGAGGGGGTAATTCTGTAGGGCACAGGAGGCAAAGCCTGTCTTTGATGGAACACCCACAGTAACAGGAGTGAAGGCCAGTGAAGGGGCTCAGATGCACGTGGACAGTTCCATGAAGCAGTGGGAGCTTGTGGAGTTCGGTTTCTCTCTTCTTTCATTAACATTGCACCTGAGGTATAATACACACACAGGAAAGTATGTGTTACTAGGATCCAGGTCAGGAAACAGAACATTACCAGCAATCCAGAATGCCCCTCTATCCCTTTCCAGTTACCACCGAAGCTACTGTAAAGAAAACTATGGTCCTAACACCATAGGTGATTTTGCCTGATTTTTACCTTTCTTGTAAGTACTATATTCTCTTTTGCTTATGACTCCTTCAACTCGCTATTATGAGTTTTATCTGTGTTGCTGTGTAATACTCTATTATATAACTACACCATAGTTTATCCATTCTCTTGTTGATGAATATTTGGGTTGTTTCCAGCATTTCTCTGAGTTATGCTCCTGTGAACCTTCTGGAACCTGTTTTATAGAAAGCACATGTACGTTGGGTACACATCTAGGGGAGAAACTTGAGCAGCCATGAGCAAGGTGTGAGAGTTTCATCTGCTTCCTTGTGACTTTGGGCATACCTTGTTTTATTGAGTTTCACTGAATTGTGCTTCTCTTTTTCACACCTGGAAGGTCTGTGGCAATCCTATGTTGAGGGAGTCTTTGGGTGCCATTTTTCCAATAGGATTTGTTCACTGTGTCCTTGTCATGTTTTGGTAATTCTTGAGGTGCTTCAAACTTTTTCATTATTAATGTATTTGTTATGGTGATGAGTGGTTTCTCGAGATGGAATCGACTGGTGAAGATGCTGTGAAGATTGTTGAAATAACAACAAAGTGTTGAGTACATAAATTTAGTTGATAAAGCAGCAGCCAGAGGATTGACTCCTTTTGGAAGAAGTTTTCTGGGTAAAATGCTATCCAACAGCATCACAGGCTACAGAGAAATTGTGAAAGGAAGAGTGAATGATGTGGCCAACTTCATTGTTGTCTTATTTTAAGAAACTGCCACAGACATCCTAGCAACCACCACCCTGGTCACGCAGCAGCCATCAACATCGAGGCAAGACCCTCCGCCAGCCAAAACATGACAACTTGCTGAAAGCCCAGATGATGGTTAGCATTTATTCTTAACGATAAAGTATTTTCAAATTAAGGTCTGTATTCTTTTTTTTTTTTTTTAAGGCATAATGCTATTGCACACACCATAGACCACAGTGTAGCATAATTGTAACTTTTATATGCACTGGACGACCAACAAATTAATTTGACTTGTTTTTTTGTGATAGCTGTTTCACTGCAGTGGTCTGGGGCCCGAGCCACAAAATGTCTGAGGAATGCCTGTATTTCTACTGTCATTTTAACCGTTCTGGTGAGTGGTAGTGGTACCAGGTTGTACAGTTTTAATTCGCATGTGTCGTAGCTTTTCATATGTTTATTAGTCATTTAGATGTCTTGGAAGTTCTCTTATTACCCTTATTTAGTTCAGTGAAATATCGAGCAAGATGACTTTATCAGATGAGGATGGAGGAGATTTTGGAGGTGTTTGGAAAGAGGAAAAGGTATAATTGTTTCAAATTGGAAACTGGAAAAGAAGCCAGACCAAGGGGAAAAAACTGCCAGGCAGCATTAAGGTTCCAGTGACATTAAGGAGGGTGAGTCTAAAAAGAAATCAGCTATTCATCCACATTCAGCTGCTAGAGGACAGGCATACAGAGTAGGATTTACTCGGGTGTGTGATCTACCCAAGCAAGTATGAGAGGGGGCAAAGGAGCTTATGTTATGTGCGAGAGAGTGATCATAATGACCATGGAACTGAATCTGAGTAAGGTGGAAGGGGAGGGGGGAACCTGGAATAGGGAAAAGGGGCATAGTGGAGTGTCAAGTTCTTGATGTGTTGGGATTGCTTTGAAGTGAGGGATTTGTTCTATTTCAAGGAGTCTATTAAAGGTTTACAGAAACGGTAACATTTGAACTCTCTCAAATCTTTAATTATAAATTTCCCCTTCCTCCTTTTTGGTCTTTTTGGCAATTTGTTGAACAAGGTAGGTCTTTTCCCTCTACATTTTCCCTCACATTGTGGATTCTGCTTATAGGATCCTATCAGTTCTTTCATTTAACATATTTCTCTCCCCCAATATTTCTTATAAACTGGTATTTGGATCTGGGGGAGACTGATCCAGTTTTGAAATTTTGCCAAGAAAATATCATGGTTGGTATTTTGTATTTCCTGTTGTATCCCAGCAGGAGGTACATAACATCGTTTTGTGTGTGTGTGTGTGTGTGTGTGTGTGTGTGTGTGTGTGTGTTTTAAAATGATGGGACTGAACTGTGTGGTTTGGACGTTGTCAGCATGATTATAAATTCCCCATAACCTTTCGACCTAATCGTTTTAGCAGTCATTGATGATGGTTGATATTATTTCATAATGAATTGTAAAATGGAAACCTCTTAATTCTACAAATCCTTCACATTTTTATAAAGTACAAATTTTTCATAACTCTATTATTCCAGTGAGGTACAGTTATTTCCCATTATCAGCTTTTAGAACACTGAACAGTTTAGCTAGAAGCAAATTTACATACATAGGGAAGGTGTTGGTATCATTTTGAACCTGTGGTTTAAAAACATACTTTATATGCTGTGATGCACTTCAATTATTTTGATGCTTGAAATGCTCCATTTTTGGCTAGTGTATTATTTTCCTGTGGCTACTGTAGCAAATTGTCACAAATTTGGTGGCTGTAAATAACAGAAATTTTATTGTTTCACAATCCTGGAGGCCAGAAACCCAAAATCAGTTTCACTGGGTTAAAATCCAGGTGTTGGCAAGGCTGTGACCCCTGTGAAGGCTGTAGGGGTGAAGGTGGTCCTTGCCTCTTCTACCTTCTGGTACCTGCCAGCCATCCTTGGCTTGTAGCCACATTACTCCAACCTCAACCTCTGTGGTCATATGGCTTTCTCTTCTGTGTCTCAAATCTTCTTATGCATCCCTCTCATAAAAGAGATGTATGACTGCATTTAGGACACACCCTGACTATCCCGTGTTCTCTCCATTTCAAAATCCTTAGTCACATTTGCAAAATTTTTGCAGTATAAGGAAACACATCTTTCAAAGATTAGGACCTGATATCATTGGTGGCCATTATGCAGCCTGCTAAAGCTAGTGAGAGCCCTTTAAAGTTAGGCTTTAAAATCCCCAAAGCTCTGTCTTTTTGACTTGACTCCAGGAATTTCTGATAAGTGCCTTATTTTCTGAAACAAGAAGCCTTTCCGAGTTCTCTATATTTCTCATCCCTTACCTTTAATTAGCCATTCTCCAAGGAGGTGGGTTTTGTTGTTGTTGTTTTAAAAGTGTGAATGGTATTTATAAACTACAATTTGGGCATTAGGAATGCTCTTTGCTAGTGAGTTGTCCACTGAATCAAAGGATCCAGGAATCAAGCAGGGCTTGGGGAATAGGAAGAATGACTCTTCTCAATAATACATCTAATAACCCCACTCACAGAATTTTGGCTTCTGTACTTGAAACTTTGGGATCTGCTGGTTGAGTCCCAAGGGAGGAATGTGTCCATTAGGAAACCAACAGTGCTGTCCATGAACTGGAAAGTGTGACTTGCACTTGGGCATTTAGGGTGCTTGTGCCACTGAACCAAGGGGAAAAGTAAGGGGTTACTGTATTGACTGGGGTGCTTGGTCTCAATTGTCAAGGGAAATATGGCTGTTGCTAAGCAATGGAGGGCACTCTCTGGAGTGCTTCCGTAGTGCTTCTACGTTCAGCTGTTCAAAGTTAATAGAAGGCTACAGTAACTCACCGAAGGAAGAATCAGTAAGGACTTAGATACTTCGGGAATGAAGGGTAGGATCTCCTCACTAGGTAAAAAAAAAAAACCCAGCCAGCTAAGATGCTGAGGGCAACAAGAAAATGATCTGGGCTGTGAAAACAAGGTGAGAGATAGCCATATGATTTATAACAATGAGGACAATGCCAGCTGTTGCTTTCCTACATATTTTCACTTGTTAATCACCTTCCCTGTCTCTTCTGTTAAATATAAAAGCTTTGGTGGTGACTGATTTATAATTGAGACTCAAGATGATAAAATATCCTCCAGGGGGATTGTCTCAACTAAAATTCTCATCATCCAGATGTTCATAGTGACTGGTGGGATGTTTTGTCTTTCTTTGGGGGGAGAGATTAAGTGTACTTTGTACAAGAAAAGTTTGTTGTGTATAAATCTCAGAAGAGGCAAGAGGATGGGTGTACAGGCAGAGTAGTTAAAGGAGGGTGCTGGATATTGTCTGTTCCTTCAGCTCTCTCTCTCTATATTTATGCTTTGAGAGAGAGAGAGAGAGAGAGAGAGAGAGAGAGAGAGAGAGAGAGAGAGAGAGAGAGAGAGAGAACACAAGCAGGGGAGGGGCAGAGAGAGAGGGAGATAGAGAATCTGAAGCAGGCTCCAGGCTCTGAGCTGTCAGCACAGAGCCTGATGCAGGGTTTGGGCTCACGAACCACGAGATCATGACCTGAGCCAAAGTTGGAAGCTTAACCAACTGAGCCACCTGGGTACTCCTCCTCCAGCTCCATATTAACTCTTCTATATTTTTTCCTCTTCACTGTTGTGGCGGGAGATCCACAAGCTACATTTCCCTAGACTCTGCAGCTGGATTTCTCTAAGTCTGACCTGTGAGAGGCACTACTGGGATACTGGGGGGGAAGAACCCATCTTCCAGTGGTGTCACAAGCAACGGTACTGGCTGCGGTACTCCAGCTGCAGAAGCTGGAGTGCACCAGCACAGTGGCAGCTGTGGCTGATGACTGTAGGCTCTTGGCTGCTTGGTTCCACAGTAGCAGCCTCAGCGATAGTGACTGTGGGTCTGAGGATTTTCCTTTTTGCTTCTTCTGGCCATAGGAATAGTAGCTGTTTCCTTAGTATTCTTTAGATACACTCATTCCTCCTTTGCTCCTCCAGCCCTTTGAAGACCTTTGTAACAAACTCCCTATATTACATTTCTTGTGTTTGAAACACTTTCTAAAAAAAATTTAAAAGATAACTTGTTTTTGAGAGAGGGAATGTGCATGAATGGGGGACGGTCAGACAGAGAGGAAGACAGAGGCTCCGTGGTGACAGTAGAGAGCCCTACATGGGGCTCAGATTCACAAACGGTAACATCATGACCTGAGCCATAGTGGGATGCTTAACCGACTAAGCCACTCAGGTGCTCCTAAATTTTTTCTAAAGTTTATTTTTATTTGAGAGAGATACAGAGAACAAGTGGGGGAGGGGCAGAGAGACAGAGAGAGACATAAGAGCCGAAACAGGCTCCATGCTATCACCGAAGAGCCCCACACAGGGCTTGAATTCCCAAACCATGAGATCATGACCTGAGCTGAAATCAAGAGTTGGACGCTCAACTGACTGAGCCACCCACGCACCCTGTTTGAAATACTTAATGTGGTTTCTGTTTCACTGATTAGACACTGACTGATACACTTCCTCTAGACAGGTATTATCAGGGCCCCCAAGACAAGCTGAAGACATAGTTCTTTTCCTCAGGGGTCCTACAGCTTGTCAAGACAAGAAGATAATTCAGTACTAAGTAGGGTGGTACAGGAATTCGGAGACATGGGAAATGGAAAAGGCTAAAAAAACCCAAAAACCTGTTGGCAAAATATACCTAACATTAAGTTGACCATGTCAGCCATTGTAAAGTGTACAATTCATTATGCTTCATGTTGTTTTGCAACCAATCTCCCAGAACTTTTTTCGTCTTGCAAAAAAAACTCTGTACCCGTTAAACAACTAAATCCTCCCAACCCCAACCCCTGGCAGCCACCATTCTGTCTAAGTTTGACTGTTGTAGGTCCCTCATGTAAGTGGGACCATAGGGTATTGGTGCTTATCTTTCACTTAGCATAATATCCTCAAGTTTCATCCATGTTGTAGCATGTGTGAGACTTTTTTAAAGGCTGAATGATATTGCATTGTATGTGTATGTAACATTTTGTTTATCCATTCGTTCATCAATAGACACTTGTGTTGCTTCAACCTTTTGACTCTTACGAATAATGCTGTTGTGAACACTGGTGTACAAATATTTCTTTCGGTCTCTGCTTTCATTTAGTTTTGGTATATACCCAGAAGTAGGAAGGCTGGATCATAGAGTAATTCTAGTTGAAAATTTTTGAGGGACTGCCATGTTTTCCATAGTAGCTGTACCATTTTATGGTCACTTGTACACAAGGGCTGCATTTTCTCTACATCCTCACCAACACTTGTATTTTGTTAGTTTTGTTTTGATAGTAGCCATCGTAATGGGTGTGAGGTGGTCCTCAACACTTAAGGTTTTGTTTTGAGCTACATGGTTTTTAAGAAGTCGGTGGAATTTGTTATCTGTTTCTGTGGTAATAAGGTGTTTTTTACCCTATTTAAAGAATGTCTTTTCCTGTTTTTCGGCAGTTAGATTATGGAGTGCATCATTATCCTGTTTTGAGTTTATCAAACTTCTTCACTCTGTCAGTTTAGGGCTTTCCTCAAATCTGAAAAAAAATTGGCCATTATTTGTTCATTTTTCTATGTGACAAAAAGAAAATGCTGTATTCTGGATAGATTTTATTGCTAGGTCTTCAATTTCACTGAACTTTTCTTTTGCAGTGTCTAATCTGTTAATTTATCCAATATTTCACTGCATATATAGTTATTTTTTATTTCTATCCCACTTTGGTTATTTAAAAATATTTTAAATTTTTTTCATGTTTTTAATACTTGTACAAAATTAGCTGTCTTAACATCCTTGTCTGCTGGCTTTCATCACTGCCATGTCTGGGTCTTTTCCTATAGACTACTCTTTCTTTTAGTTATGGGTCACATTTTTCTGCTTCTTAACATGTCTACTAATTCTTTAATTAGATAGGTGCAGGACATTATGACTGTTACATCATTGAGGAACTGGATTTTGTTTACTTAGCAGTGTCAGGCTTTGTTTTAGCAATTATTTGTGGATCAGTTTGATCCCTTTGAATCTTGTATTTAAAGCATCTTTGCTAGGGTGGGTCTAAGCTAAAGTGGCCTTCACTCCAGGGGATATATTTTTTTTAATATATTTTTTTAAGTTTTATTTATTTATTTTGAGAGACACAGAGACAGTGTGAGTGGGGGAGGGGCAGAGAGAGAGGAGAGAGAGAATCTCAAGCAGGCTCAGCACTGTCAGCTAAGAGCCTGATGCGGGGCTCGAACTCATGAAACCACAAGATCATGACCTGAGCTGAAACTGAGTTGGACGCTTAACCAGCTGAGCCACCCAGGCGCCCCTTACTCCAGGGATATTTTATGGTTACTACGAAAGGCATGATCCCCCTCTACTTAATACCCTGGGTGATTACTGAGGACTCTTCACTCTGGCTCTTCACCCTCTGTGAGCTCTGGGAATTGCTGTTTGCAACTAACCTCATAACCTAAATCACTTCTTGCTTGATCCTGTAGAGTGTCATTCTACCTATATGCAGCCAAGTACTCAGTGAAGACACAGTGAAGACACTATATTGATTCCTTTCTGGAATTCTGCTTACTTCCAATTACCTCACTGTCCCTAAACTCTGATCTCTACTTTCCATCACCACACAGTTACACATGTATTTTCTCGTGATAAGAACTTTTATGATTTTTCTCTTAGCAACTTTCAAATATGTAATACATATATGGTCACCATCTGGGACATTACATCCCTAGGACTTACTTATAACTGGAAGTTTGTACCTTTTGACCATCTTCAACCATTTTGTCCACCCAAGTCTAGTCCCTGCCCCTGGCAAACACTGATCTATTCTCTGTATCAAATTTTTTTTTTTAAAGATTCCACATAAAAGTGAGATCATACAGAATGTGCTTTCTTTTTCACTTAGTATAACTCTCAAGATGTATCTATCTATCTTGTCACAAATGGCAGAATTTCCTTCTTTTTTATGCCTGAATAATATTCCATTGTGTATGTATTTATATATATCACATTGTCTTCATCTAATGACAGACACAGGTCATTTCAATGTCTCAGTTATTATAAATAATGCTGCAAGAACATAGGCATGCAGATATCTTTTCAAGATAGTGACTTTGTTTCCTTTGGAGAAATAGCCAGAAGTGGAATTGCTGGATCGTATGGTAGTTCTATTTTTAATGTTTTGAGGAATTTTCATATGGTTTTCCATAGTGGCTGTACCAATTTATATGATCACCAATGGTGCACATGAGTTCTCCACATCCTAACACTTAATTCCTGTCTTGCTGATACCAGCCATTCTAACAGGTTTGAGGTATGGTATCTCATTGTGGTTTTGATTTGCATTTCCCTGATATTAGTGATATTGAGCTCCTTTTCATGTACCTGCTAGCATTTGTATGTCTTCTTTGGAAAAATATCTATTTGAAATCCTTATTTTTTAATTAGACTGTTTTCTATTGAGTTGTAGGAGTTGGTAATATATTTTGAGTGTTAACATCTTATCAGATACATGATTTGCAAATATTTTCTCCCATTCAGTAGGTTGCCTTTTCATTTCATTGATGGTTTCCTTTGCTGTGCAGGTTTTTTTGGTTTGTACAGGGCTACTTGTTTGTTTTTGCTTTTGTTGCCTTTGAAGTTAGATCCAAAAAAAAATCATGAAGACTGATGCCAAGGAGCTTACCACCTGTGTTCTTCTAGGAGTTTCATGGTTTCAGGTCTTACATTCAAGTCTTTAATCCATTTTGAGCCTTTTTTTTTTTTTTTTTTTTAAAGATTTAAGTATTTCCTACACCCAACGTGGGACCTGAATTCATAACCCTGAGATCAAGAGTTGCACTGTACCAACTGAGCCAGCCAGGCACCCCTGAGCTCATTTTCGTGTATGGTAGAAGATAGTGGTTGAGTTTCATTCTTTTGCTGAAGCTGTTCAGTTTTCTCAACACGAGTTATTAAAGAGACTGTCTTTTCCCCATGGGTATATTCTTGGCTCTTTGGTCATGAATTAGTTGGGACATATATGCGTGGGTTTATTTCTGGGATCTCTGTTCCATTGATTCATGTGTCTCTTCCTATGCCAATACCATACTGTTTTGATTATTATAGCTTTGTTAATATCATTTGACGTCAGGGAACATAATGTCTCTAGCTCTTCTTTCTCAAGATTGTTTTGGCTATTTGGGTGTTTGGTGGCACTTCATCTTGGAAAACAGAATGAATAAAAATCATAGGGCGAAAAACATAGAGCATGTGTGTCCACTCCCTTAACTTAGACAAAGGTTTGGTACTTACCCATGCATTCTAAAAGTGTAAAGAATAATCTCCAATCTCTGCCTAGGGGCAAAGGAACCAATTTTGAAGCCAATTTCTCCTGGAACAGAACTTTAAGGGTTCACATAGTCTTTCTGCACAGTGCTCTTGAGCTAATCCTACTAAATTCTTTGCTGCATGTTGACACATTCCTACACCTATTATAAAGTGAAATGCCTTGCCCTAAACCCCGTGGAAAGTCTATCTACCTATGTACTAGGAAAATAAGGTTCTAGTATTACCACAGCATTAAAAAAAACAAAACAAAACTGGATGAGTTTTCACCAAATTAGAGGGCATTTTCAGAATGGATTGACAAAGTCTTTAAAATCTACTGGAGGGTCCTGAAAGTCTCCAGAAAAAAATGGCAATCATTGTATTAAGCAACTGAAACTGAGTTATGAGACAGCTATGTGGGTCCCATATGCCATGATAGTAAGATAATGTGGACAGAGAAAACCATAGTAAAAAAACAAGCCCTAAATATATTTTAGGACAAATGCCACACATTACAGGCATTAAGATAAAAACCCAAGAACTCTTTTAAGAAAATTTCTAACATATATTCAAACAGTGAGGTGAGTATCATGAATCCCATTTACCTATTACTAACCTTAATTTTGTTTTATTAGGGTCTCTCCTCCTCTTCTCCCAGCCCCGATCACTTCCCTCCTTAGTTTTTGCAGTGCCAGGCATCATAGAGTTTCATTCGAAAGTATTTTAGTAGCAGGCATGGATTATGATTTATTGCGTTCTCACTTGGACAGCTCCATGTATTGTGCTCTTACATGTGTAGTGGTAAGGACTTAAAGCAATGCTATGAAGGACCGCTTGTATTTTCATTTAGTTTTACAGCTTTGGGGCTTTATACTCCCCCTTCAGGCTTTTTGGTCTTGGAGAAGTGGACCCCTATCTGGATCTTGTCTTTCTGGTGCACTGGATGAGGATAGGTTTATTGGTTGATCTTGAAGTTTCCATCACCTTTGAAGTCTCTGATCTGTGAACCTCATCACGGGACCAAGGGTGGGCATCTTGGCCAGCAGGTCAAGAGATGTCCATGTATTTAATACCCTGAACTCCCAGCTCCATTGACTTTTTTTCAGTGAAATTTCCCTGGTCTGGGGCTCTGTCATTCCCACAATTAATCTTCTAGGCTAAATTTTAACTCCTGCCAGGATACTTGTCTATCTTCCCTGCATTATTTTAGCTTTGTTTCGTATGTCTCCCCCCACCCAAAGCCCATTAAAGGTGCTGTATTTCCTTGCTCTGGGAATGCAAGCTGGTGTAGCCACTCTGGAAAACAGTCTGGAGGTTCCTCAAAAAACTAAAAATAGAACTACCCTACCACCCAGCAATTGCACTACTAGGTATTTATCCAAGGGATACAGGTGTGCTGTTTCGAAGGGACACATGCACCCCCATGTTTATAGCAGCACTAGCAACAATGGCTAAAATATGGAAAGAACCCAAATGTCCATCGGTGGATGAGTGGATAAAGAAGATGTGGTATATATATATACAATGGAGTATTACTTGGCAATCAAAAAGAACGAAATCTTGCCATTTCCAACTACTGGAGGGTATATGGAACTGGAGGGTATTGGAGGGTATTATGCTAAGTGAAATTAGAGAAAGACAAGAATCATATGACTTCACTCATATGAGGACTTTAGTATAAAAACAGGGGGGGGGGGACAAACAGAAGAGACTCATAAATATGGAGAACAAACTGAGGGCTACTTGGGTTGTGGGAGGGGGGATGGGCTAAATGGGTAAGGAGCACTAAGGAATCTACTCCAGAAATCATTGTTGCACTATATGCTAATTTGGATGTAAATTTAAAAAAATAAAATAATAAATAAATAAATAAATAATTTGCTCAGCTTTCAAGACCTCTGGTATTCTGCTTGCAGTCTACCATGTCAACTGTATCTTCCACTTTCCCTTACCATGTGCTGTTTTGTTAAGTCCAAATTTTGTAACTCTGCTACAAATAATGGCTTCCCATCATATATATATATATATATATATATATATATATATATATATACACACACACACACACACACACACACACACACACACACACATTCAAATACATGTACATCAACTTTCAAAAATTTACCCTTAGTAGCATTTAATTATCCACTCAAAACTGAAGGCAACCTACTTTCACACTGTGATTGATGTCTACCAAGAGATACTCACTTTTCCAAAATTAGCTGTAGATAGATCACAACAAACCAGCCAAACAGCAACCAATCTGGCAGTAAATGCAGAGAGGGTACTCTTTCCTATTAGGGTGTTAAAATAGCATTTAGTAATGCATCATCTATAGTGGACTGATTTTACATTATTACAAAAGCCCAGCTTTTTGTCCTAGTAGTAGAAAAACTAATGGATTTTTTTCTTCTTTCACATTGACAGACAAGCTTACTATCACTGGAGCCCATGGCCAGCTGGGAAAGGACAAAGTGGCTTGAGTTCTTGCTGTGACCCTTTAGTAATTCCAGTAAAGTCTGAGTACCACTGTGGGAGCATTAGAACACCTACACTGCAATAAAAGAATCAACTGTGTGATGTGTATGCAAGTAACCAGAACTGACAGGACATGTGACCTAGGACTACTGATCTCCTGCCTGGGCAAAGCAGAGGTGTGTATGGTGACTATAACTGAAGTATAAGAACTGACTTAAACTGGGGGGAATGAAATCTGAACCCCAGGCGTTCCATACCAGTTACCTGGATTGAGTACAGAAATGGACCATGTTCTTCCTGTGTCTTATGTTTTTTCATGTCTTTAAAGGGCTCCTTTGTCAGAGGAGATCAGTATGGGCTATATACTCAGAGACACAACTGGGTTTAAGTTTTGAAGGATGGGTAGGATTTTGATTTTTAAAAGGAAAGCCATGAAAAATGGAGGAAACAACGTAAGGAAACTTGACTGGAGCAGACTACGATGGTTGGTAGGGAAGGTTCGGAAGGGAATGCTGGAATAGATTACTAGAATGGGGTGTGAAAATAAAAGTTAGCGTCCATGTGAGAGCAAGGCTTACACTGACATGCTGAGGTCATCCGGCAGAAGCACCCAGAGGGTGCAAGTTATTGTTGCTCCAGTTAGTAGGTCAGGCCAGTCAACAGTATCTTACAACAAACTCCTCACCCAGGGTGCATATGCTGCTTCTCTTATCTCTTGGATATCTATTGATATCATTTACAGAATTTTGAATTCCCAAACAGGTACAGAACTCTAGCCCTATATTTCTTTCTGTAACATCTCAGTGACTATTACTAACAAAAAAAATTTTTTTAATCATGACTTACTCCTTAAGAACTAGAAATTTCTGGGCCCCTGAGGGGCTCAGTCATTAGGCATCTGACTTCGCCTCAGGTCATGATCTCATGGTTTGTGAGTTCGAGTCCCACATTGGGTGAGCTGGGGTCCTGCTTCTCTCTCTCTCTCCCCCACTCCCCCCTGCCCCACCCCTCCTGGGAATTCTGTCTCTAGCTCACTTGTGCCCTCTCTCTCTCAAAAAAGAACTCGAAATTTCTACAACCACTGTTTACTATCAACATACTTGTCCCCTAACCATTATGTGTAACCTCCAAAGTAAAAAGGTTTGGTTTTGATTAACTGCAATTAAGAAAAATCCTAATTCCGTTAACTTTTGGTAATTTAGAGAGGTTGAGTTTCAATTTGTTAACGTGTAAAAAAGGAACAGAGGTCTTCTGGGGTTGTTGTGAAGATCATCCAGTGGAATATATGTAACAGAGCACTTGGTCTCACCCATAATAACGTTAGTTATGTTATAGCTATTATTTTACAAACAAAAGTCTGTGCTGCTAAATAGATCAGACTTGAGCACTGGTTGCTTAATGACACCTGTTACATAATGTGCTTCTACAAATGAATAAAGAGAACTATGTGTAATACAAAGACCTATTTAACATTTTAATAGGTTTATAAAAAGCTATTTTGCTGAAGATCACTGCCAACTCTATTATCTCTCAGCAGCTTTATCTTTTAGAGAAGAAGGTAATTTTTCATCCCAGGGTAGCTGCACTTCCACCTTTAAACTAAGGTGGAAATGCAGCTGACCACAGGATAAGGCTGGCAAGAGCCTACCCTCCCTAAATGATAAAGTGTCAGATCGTTATTAAAAATAGTTGGTCTTGATTCAGCTATAGTCAGCTACTAAATTTCGGGTACTTAACTACCCAGTGCCTGACCTTCTCCCTCTGATATTTTGGAAAAGTCATATTCTTATTATACATGCCTAGCTTGACAAACAGGAGAACTTTGTGTACTGGAAAGAAAAATCTATCGTTAAGATGTAGATGATTTTAAAATGTATGAAGTATGACCAATATGGCCAGTTTAAGAAATAATTTAATGTCCTGTAAAGACTTATTTTATGTAGTTAGGTTTTTTAGTTTGGTTTTGGTTATGGAAGCTAAAGATGAAGTTTTCCAGGGTGCCTGGGTCGCTCAGTCAGTTAAGCATCTGACTTTAGCTCAGGTCATGATCTGGCAGTTTGTAGGATCGAGCCCCGCGTCGGGCTCCGTGCTGACAGCTCAGAGCCTGGAGCCCGCTTCAGATTCTGTGACTCCCTCCCTCTCTGCTCCTCCCCTGCTCGTGCTCTATCAAAAATAAAATAAACATTAAACAAAAAATGGAGCAAAATGAAATTCCAATCCAGAATTTGGTTTTACCCCTGCTAAAGTTACTACCCCTGCTAAAGTAACTTCACTTTACTGAAATGAATGCATTTCCTTTATAGAAAAGGAAAGAGCAAATGCTTTCAAACACTTATCTAATATCTTCATATTGCTAGCTTAATAGTTCTACCAGTTATTACTCACATTGAGTTTTAAAATGAGTTTATTAAAGAATGTTTTTAGGAAGGCAACAATGTTATTAAAAAAAACTTCTGTTTCTTCATGCTGAAAAGGTAAGAGGCTATAGTTACAAGCTTCTTTCTACTGGAATTCTGATAGTATAGCACAGTGTAGTCATTTCTGCGATGCTAGAATAAATAAAAAAAAGTCTCTTCTATGCTTCTCCTCAAAAAAGCGATGAATAATAACAGAAGATGGCATAAAAAAGCCATTTTTTTCCCCATTCATTCTGTAGTATTGGAGCCAGTATCTAGGAAACAGGAGAAGAAGAATAAATTGAAAGAGCAACTTAATTTTAAATATTTTGAGAATATCTTTAAAACAGGAAATAACAGTGGCACTGCTGTTGAGGGGTGGGGAGAAAAAGAAGGCAAGGTTGGGGGAAGCTGATTAAGGAAATGTCTTGAGAACTTTAACTTGCTTTTTAAGGCACAGGTAAAGAAGATAATTCTTAGCTCTCCCTATTTATGCTAGAGAAAAACCAAATTAATATTACTTGGTTCATATAGTTGCCATAGGATGATTTTTTTTCTAGGTCCTCTACTGTCCCCAAATTTTAAACCACAAAGAACCGTAACATATAATGAGGAGAAAATTGTATTTTAATTTCTGATGAGAAACCAAAATTCCATCCACTGTCACTGTTCCTATTTCAGAAAGCTTTTAGGAAAAAAAGGGCTTATCCATTTATCTGGTCATTAAGGAATGACATTTTCTCAATCATTTATATTTTAATTTTGGAAAGAAAAAATTCTAAGATTGTATTCTTTTCTGCTGACAGAACACATGCAACACAACCTAAACTTTTCTGGAGTACTTAACAGTTTTCTGACGATCAGTTAATACACTCCTCAGAAGCTACTGCAGTAGGTAAGGCTGATTTTACTATTCATCTACTGAATTCTGAAAAAAACAGATAATCTTGCATCTAAGCAAGAGTAATACACTCTAAGAACTACCAGACAGAAGCTTCTGTGAGGAAAACACACATGTTTATGTGGACTCTTTGATATTAGTAATTTGCTCAGGGGTCTTCACCGCCCCCCCCCCCCCAGGGGTCTTCTTTAACTGACTTTTTGATTCTTAGCTATTTTTGGTGTTTCCACTGGTGAGGGTTCTTAGCTATGTTTCAAACAACTGAAACAGACAATCTACGAGTCTACATCTGTGCTGTCCAACAGGGTGGCCACCGGGAAGCCATGTGCGGTTATTTAAATTAGTTAACTGATAAACAGTAAATTTCTCAGTTGCCCTAACACATTTCAAATGCTTAATAGCCCTATGTGGCTACTGGAAAGTACAGATGGAGAACATTTCCATAGGTACGAAAGTTTTACTGAATAGTACTGGTTTACATCATTAACTTATTTTGATAGAGGTGCAGGAGTTATAAATTCATGCCCCAATTCCCCAGTCTAACAAAAACTTAAACGTCTCAGGGTTATGCTGATGCTATTAGCCTTAATTATAAGGAAAATATGAAAAAAAGTATAATCTGACCTACAAAAATGTTATAATCCAGGAACTATAAAATAACATAGATTTTTTTCTGTCATTAAGCAAGGAAACAGTATTTGATTGGATAATATTAAAAAGCCATCTTTATTCCCACATAACCTTTTGAAAAGCGCAAGTCATTGTAGTGTTGCTACTTTCGGAGACTTGCTGGTATCTGGAAAAGACTTCATTCTTTAAAAAAAGGGCCAAAGGCATTTATGCAGCCATGAAAAATGATTTATCTGCAAATGTATGCATACATTTATTACTGTAAAAAGGGATACATAAGACTAGAGAGTTATGCAGTAAGATATTAAGTGACGTTCTCTCCAGATGGTGTTACATATTACACTTTTCTTCTGTCTTCTCTACATTTTTCAGTAATTAGCTTATTTCTTTTGGAACCCAAAATGTACAAAATAACCTGAGAAATTTAGGGTATTAAATTTCTACATTTTCTTTTGCTTTTCCAAATTCCCAGTATTCTCTATTTAATTTCAGGAACAGCTGTTTGAAACACAAATGGTTCAGATCATAAAGTAAAAGTAAGTATATGTTTAAAATATAATTAGCAAAAAGGAAATAATCATGGAAGAGAAAGCAGATACATATAGTTTTTGAAACATTTAAGGACTTGAACAAGGTCCTAGGTCTGCTGTGGAAAATATATCTGCACAGATATAACAGAGAGGGGAATGGATATTTATCATTATAACTGGTAAGAGTCTTAGGGTTTTTCAAATTCTTTTACACGATTACTTTTAAATATAAAACGTATAAGCATCCAGCAACACAGAAATCATAAGATAAACTGTCAAAATTAAACACTTCAAATGTGCAACTGAAAAAACTTAATTTGCTTATTTTTACTCACACAGATTGAATTTGTGTGGGTTAGTCTACATGTCCTATGAAATGTTCATCCCTAAAGTCATTAAGAGGACTGGCTGAGACCTGGAATTCAGAATCTAGCTGAGACAGAAGCCAGATCTCTTAGCCATTTCCCCCCTTAATTCCAGACGAAGATGTTCTAAAGACTCACAAAAAACAAGATTTCAAGTAGTTTTGCTTTCACAGTAATTAGGTAAACACTTACTTTTACCATCACAGGCTACAATTTTCACTTTATCCACTTTAATAAGTTCTGTCACCTCTCTGAATTCAACATCATTCAATACAAAAGTCCACACATTATCGCAGAATCTGTACGTATTTAGAGAGCCCTTTAAAACAAAACATTTAGACATACCATGAAGTCATTTTTCCCCCAAGGCAATTTAAGAACTCAGTTACCAAGAATGTAATCTTTAAAACAATATGATGATTTAATACTTACCTTAAGATTTTCCTTAATTTTCATCCTGTCATTTGGGAAAAAACCAAAAACACCACCCTAGATAAATGTGCTAGTAGTTAAATGCTGTAGTTAGCAGACTATTTTCAGCTCTCAAAGAGTCTGCCAATTACTTACCTGAACCATGTAAAAAAAGCTGGAAGGAAATTTGAATTTGTACTGCTCTCTTGTGGCAACACGATGAAAGTTCACTTGAATTTTTATGTAAACCACCACTCCTGCAGTAGGAAATCCATACAAACTTTGATTCCACCCCAATTTAACTAATAAGCCTCACTGATAACAGAGTTGATTAACACATTTTGTACATTATATGCATTATATTCTGTATTACAAAAGTAAGCTACAGCATAGAAAATGTTACTAAGAGAATCATGAGAAATATTGAGAAAATACGTATATAAAAGTGGATCCACACAGTTCAAACCCATGTTTTTCAACCACATTTTATTGTATGTGTCAATTCTCTGAGCTTGTACAAAAGCAGGGACTACCCAGAAACACTAAATTTTAACCCTGTGTCTTGGATGAATTACTGTGTTATATATATAGCCAATGGAACTACATTATTGTCCTGTGCAACTGATAAGTATTTTGGTTTTTTTTAGGAGCAGGAATATGTGCTTAAATAAAAAGGAAATTCTCAAAGAATGCAGTAAAAGTGCAAGGAAAGACACAAGCTGAATGCCATCAAAACAGACACATACACATGGAATCTTCACAAATGAAATTTAGTATTTGGTAAGAGATTTATAAACCCCAAACCTTCAATTCAGAAGAACATCCTCTGCAGTGTTACTTGTAATAGTGAAAACTGGATTCTACCTAAACGTTCTATCAAGTGAGAATGATTAGGGAAACTATGATGGTTGTGAATGACTTCATGAAATTTTAAAAAGATGAATAATTATCACTTGTTGGACTACGCTAGGCTCTGAGGATACAAATATGATCCCTGCCATCAATGAGCATACGGTAGCAGGGGAGGTCGTTAAAACAAGAAAGCATACAGTATAGCAGTACTATGAAACAGAAGTAAGCTAGGGGCACCCAAGGGTATGGAAGACATGGGGCACAGAAGGCTTCCCCTCACAAAGTGAAGTTGAAGTTGAGTCCTGAAAAGCGAGTACAAGTCAAGGAGAGGTGGGACAATAGAAAGTAAAACACATATTTGGAATGGGATAGTTAAATGTGTCGAGCTCCCAAGGTGGAGGACATCCTGGAGAACCTTGGAAAGATTTGCTGCATCCTAAACCTATTATTAGGTCAGTGAAGGATTTTGAGCCGAAGAATAACATGATCAGATTTGCATTTCTGGTGATAACATTAATTGATTGGGGGTGGGGGGGGAGGCGGTTCTGATGGAGGCCGAAGACTTTGATGCCTACAAGAGAGGTAAGAGTGGCTTTACTGTAGCAGCAAGGAAATGGAAGTGGAGAGATACCTGGTAACAATGCGCTATGGTAGGGAGACAAAATCTGTTCATCCCCAAGTTTCTGTCTCCAATAACAGTGCAATCATAAGAAAAGCCAGTTTGATTTGGAACTTGTTGACTTTGAGACCTAAGTCACAATGTGCAGAAAGCTGCTAGAGTGTGGAAGAAAGCCTGGGAGCATGAGTCTATCAACTTTAGAGACACAGGGTTGGATGAGATCATTCAAGGAGAATAGGTGGAGCCCTAGACAACCCTAAGGAATACCAACAATGAAACAAAAAAGGGTCTGAGAGACAGTGGGGTCAGAGAATAGAAGCTGGGATAGTATGGTTTCAAGGGAAGTATGGGTTTCAGCAGAGAATGTAATGTCACAAATTATGCATTAGGTTTAGCCATAAATAATGTGGTAAGAAAAGTTTTAGTGGAGTGGTGAGATTAAGGCATGGAAAACCTTCAGGACATAGTGTTAACTGAAAAAAAAAAAGATCTCTTTAATTACATTCTGAGCCTTTGGAAGGCTACACAGCTAAATGCCAATTTTAATGTTCATTTCTAGCACCCCTGAATGCGAACTATCCAGTTGGTGACAGCTATGCCAATAATCTGAACAAGGCATGTTACTAGGATATTTTCAAATACATGTTGAAATTCTGTTAGTTGTAACATAAATGTATATACTTCCCTTATTTTATTGTGAAATTGCTATAAAACTTGCCCGAAAACTATTTTATGTTCAATGCTAACATTTAGAGTAAAATAGACTTTTGAGCCAACAAAGGCTTAATAGAATGTAAACACAAGAAAAGATTAATGATAGAATCTTTTTAGAATTGTTTAGTGAGCTAGAATTCCTAATATAAAATACTGTATTTAATTTATAGTATCTTCGTCCAAGTCCTAATCTAATTATCTCAAGTATAAGGACTCGAGAATAGAAAATTTTATTTAAAAAAATGTATACAAAGGGGTGCCTGGGTGGCTCAGTCAGTTCGGCTCAGGTCATGATCTCCCAGTTGATGAGTTCAAGCCTCACATCAGGCTCTGTGCTAACAGCTCAGAGCTTTGAATTCTGTCTCCGTCTCAAAAACATTACAAACAATGTATTTAAGGAACTTTTCGAATACTAAGATACTTGACTTTGGTCAGGTTAACTGATTTAAACCGTAATTAATTTGGCCAAACTATGTCTTCAATGCACCTTTACATATATCTTAATACATGTTCTTGGTAGAAACAGACCAGATAGGGAAAAGGAAACTGTCAGTGTTGTTAGAAGGGTGATTTTTCTTGACCATTAAATCTTTTAATGCCTAATTACTACTTCAAGTTTAACATTACTCTCACCTGCTAGCATACTTTTTTTCTAAAGCACACACTGACTTTTTAAAGGACTAGTTCAATATGAATTTTCTCCCTAAAAATTAGTTCAAGGTCCTTGGTGAATATATACATTGACCTTTTTAACATGTAATGGGCCCCCAGGCTAGTAAAAATTATTACAAATAATATAGACTTAAATGTGACCAAGCAAAATAGGTTATTTGCAAACACTCTGAACAAGTTTGCTGTAATGGGAGAGGTAGGTAATGAAAGCCCGAGCTATGACAGAATAGTTATTACTAGCTATTGGAAAACAGGCAAACTTATAAAACACTATGCAAAAGATGCAAATGTCAAATTGTGTTTAATTTTTTTTAATGTTGTATTTATTTTAGAGAGAGGGAGACACAGAATCCAAAGCAGGCTCTGAGCTGTCAGCACCGAGCCCGGCGTGGGGCTAAGATCCCATGAACCGTGAGATGGTGACCTGACCTGAAGTCGGACACTTAACCAGACTGAGCCACACAGGTGTCCATGTTTAACTTTACCTAACTAGACCCAAACTGGAAACCTACAATACCACTAGAAGATAAGTAGTCAAATTGTCTATATAGGCAAAAATGTATGTATTAACTTAGAATTAAAGCATCAGGTTCTGAATGACAAACCTGGCAGGTTTGTACATCCGGTTATACAAAACAGCAAACTAATTTTGCCAGTAAAATTCAAGAATCTACTGACAAAATTTTATAAAGATACATTTTACTCCAGATAACTTTTACACATGTGAAACTGATAAGATTTATTACATAAAATACATGCAGACTTTATCCCTTCATTAAAATTATTCTCTGTATACCCGAGATCCACAATGCCTGGTATGTAATAGACACTGACATGTTGAAGAAAGGATTTTAAATAAAAAGTTTTTTAATTAAAAAAACCCCAAACTCTATACTTCTCTTAAATCAATTGACCTCTATGTTCTTTTCATATACTGTAATCTTTTAATTTCTACTTTATGGTATCCCTTAACAACATAAGCACAAATATTAAATATAACCAAATTATGACTCAATATCAACGTGGTAAGATTATTTCTATTTACCATGATGCTTGCAATGGGCTTCAGTCTGATTTACCATCCAGTTTAGAAAGATAGCTTTGTTCAGTTTGGGCTTACTGTTCAAAGTATAAATGAGTTAAATGAGATCAAGCTACCAGAACAGATCATTATCTACCACCAGTTCAGGTCTTCATTAGAGTAGGTGGGAGGCAACGTGAATGTACTTCCCTGGAATGAGGGAAGGTCAGAGTTTGAAAAACATAAAGCAAACCGGAGAGACAGCTCTCATTTACCTTCAATTCTGCAGATAAGGGTTTGGGCATTTGAGACCTCAGTGACTCTGGAGGGAAGGCAACTAAACATACATAGGCTGATTTGTGAAACAATGGAACAAAAATCTTAAAAACAACTCTGTATCTCACTTTAGCTGGATAGAGCTGGTATACAGAATTTAAAAGTAAAGCGTAATTTGGGGCGCCTGGGTGGCTCAGTCGGTTAAGTGTCTGACTTTCTCAGGATTTGCTGAGTTCCAGCCCCACATCAGGCTCAGAGCTGACAGTGTGGTGCCTAGTTGGGATTCTCCCTCTGCCCCTCCCTTGCTGGCACACTCTCTTTCAAAATAAAGTTTAAAAAACAGTTAAAAGTATAGTTATTATAAAACAAGTTCCAAAATTCGATTAAGCCATCTCTTCCTTTTATATTAATAATTATGGACGGATCCTAAAAAGCACTGTTGTAATAACCACTGGTATAAGCTGCAAAATTTTAGGAAAATATCCTTACCCTGAAGTTGACTCTGTTCCTGACCCTCTGGGCCAATGCTGAATTTATAGCCTTATCAAACTGAAGGAGAACTTGGAGAGCAAGTTGGGGGGTGATCTGTTGAGACTGAGAAAAAGTAAAGGTCGTAAATCCTTTTAGGGAAGGACATTAAAGACAACATACATATGAGTTATCATCTAAAATTTAACCGAGGTTAACCAGAGCCTCTTAAACTAGAATCTCTTACTCTTTTGTGCCATAAATGACAATTAGGAAGTAAAGCCTCACTGTATTTTCCTGCACTGTCCTGACTCAAACAGAATTGTGAAAAGAAAACATGCAGTGATGTTACACTGCCAGGACAAAACTCTATCACTCCTTTATAGTGTCTGGAAAGAGGCATTCAGTAAATTGAAGGAACCAAGTTTCCTTTAAATAAAAACCACAGGACTTTTAATATACTAAAAAACCCTAATCTCATTAAAGCTCATAAAATGTATGAAAGCAAATGGAAATAATATTAAAACGTTCTTAGAGAAGTTTAATTTAAAGGTTAATTCTCCTAAAATTGAAATATAAATTCAAATTTAAATCTCAAAAGACTATGAAATTTTCCAAAATTATCTTAAAGCTACACAGACTATGCCTTTCTTATAAGAGAAAACCAATACTCTCAATTTTTATGTTTAACAATAATCTTTGAAAAATTAGGCATGTTCAACCATGCCATCAGAATGGTATAATGTACAAGAACTTGCAGTTATTCATCTGAATACTGACTTGTTGGGTCAGAGAGTCTAAGATCTCTAATGTCCTATCTCTGCCTGAGACAAAGGATATAACAAAAACTATTATAGATCCATCTAAATAAAAACTGATGTTTAGTCTCCCACCTGTATGAGCTCATCCAGGCTCTCCTGGAGACTGTTTCCCAAAGTGGTATTTCTGTATAACTGATATGCCATGGCTTAGGAGGAAGAAACTGTTTTTCTTATTCAGGCTTGCATTGATGTCCTAAAAATTTAATATGAAAGTATTAAACATTATAAACCATGTATGTAATATAGTCTACTTCATATACTAATATACGCTATCTGAACCCTTAATAATTGCAAATTGCCTTATAACTAAGAATTACAAAGAACAGTTAAAAATGACTTATTCTTGGGGCACCTGGGTGGCACAGTCGGTTAAGCATCCGACTTCAGCCAGGTCACGATCTCGCGGTCCGTGAGTTCGAGCCCCGCGTCGGGCTCTGGGCTGATGGCTCAGAGCCTGGAGCCTGCTTCCGATTCTGTGTCTCCCTCTCTCTCTGCCCCTCCCCCGTTCATGCTCTGTCCCAAAAATAAATAAACATTGAAAAAAAAATTAAAAAAAAAATGACTTACTCTTTTCTGTTATTTTGACATAGGCATTTATTCTCCTTTACACAAAGTACAGGTACACTCATTTACAGATATAGGTATATTTTTGCTATTTCTTTTAAAAGTCTGCCTTTTAACTTAATCTAGAATGAATTTATCACGTATTACCATTCCTTTCTCCTTACTGTCAAGTCACTAATCCAGACAGTCTTCAGCTTCCACGTACATGCCTTTGCTTCATTTCCTTTTTTCCTTAACATTTGATATTTACAGAGTGCCCATCAAGAAGATCGCACTATCATAAGCAGCAGGGACAGGAAGATAAGTAAGGATATACTCCTGATTCTAAAAAACGTATACTCTAGACAGGGTAACAGAAATACAAAAATAGGATTTAACTCAATAGAGAAGAGTAACTATGATAGATCCATAGAGTGTATGATGCAGGCTACCTGTGGACTGAGTAGACTGGTTACCAAAATCTTCCTGACTCTTCAAGCTAGACTTCAGCCAAGCAAAAGAAGAAGAATAGAACGAGTAAGGCCACAGGAGTATGAAATGATACAGTTTAAGGAGGATGAATAGGCAGTGGTAGGAAACGGAGCTGAGAAAGAGGACACGATGGATTTGTTCCACCAGGAGAAACACCAGGGTTTTACAGGGAAGATAATGGGAACCGCTGAAGCATTCCAGGAAAGGTCAAAGGGGCAGCAATCTGAAGACCATACTTGAAGGAAATGAGGGCTCAAATAGGGAGGCAGTAGTACAGTTTCAACAAATTTTGAGCTGCTGCTACATGTCATACACAAGACCACTGACCTCATGGCACTTTCAGCTTTAGAGATGGACAGGAGGCTTTATCAAGTAAAGCTCGGCAAAAATAATGGTTAGTTATCAATCTTCACGTTATACGCCCATGGAATTTGATACATGAGATCGCGTCTACCTTCTTGAAACCTTTTCTTTGGCTTCTGGGATGCCACACTCCATTCTCTCCTCCCAACTCACTGGATATTACTATTGTTTTCTTTGCCTGGTTCCTCCTCAGCAACCTGACCTCTACTGGAGGGCCTTAAGGCTTCTTAGGTCTTCTCTATGTTTTACTCCCTTAGTTAGCTCATTCAGGCTTATAGCTTTTACTACTATCTGCTGATGACTTCCAAATGTATATCCCCAGTCCTTGTCCCCTTGTTGCCATATATAAAATTGCCTCAACACTCCCTGAAAGTATCAGAAGGGTAGCTCAAATGAAATGTGACAAAAACCAAATTCCTGACACTGTCCCTCCCAAACCTTTTCTGCCCTCAGCTTGCTCACTCTAGTAAATAGTAAATCTAGTCTCGTGTAAATAGGACACCCCCAAAATTTTACATTCAACCTTAGCTTCTCTCTCACTCTGCATCCAACCTGTCAGCCAATCCTTTGAGCTCTTCCTTCTAAGTATAGCCAGGAGCTGACCACTTTTGCCATCTCCAGTGCTACCATTAAGTCCTCATCATCTGCCACCAAGATTACTGTGATAGCCCTGTAAGAGCTCTCCCTGTTTCTACAATTGCCTATAACACCCCTGCCCCTAGAGCAGCCACACTGAGCCTTTTAAAACATAAATGAAGCCACATCACTCATTTATTGCAAACGTTCAATAGCAGCATCCTACCTCAGAATAAAGTCCTCCTAATGGTTTGCAAGGCCGACATCCTCTGGGTCCCTTATTACCTCACTGAACTTACCTTCTTCCACTTACTCCTTCATTCACTCTGATGCAGCCATACTGGTACCTTGCTGCTCTTCAATATGGCAAGATATTCTTGCTTTGGGGCTTCTGCACTGTCATTTTTGCTTCAAGTGTTCTTCCCAACTACCTCCATGGTTCACTCCCTGATTTAATTCACATCTCTGCTCAAATGTCACTTCATTAGAAAGGACTTCTGTGACCAACCTATAAAAAAAGAACTACCTCCCTTCCCCCTTACACTGTTTTAACTTTCATTCATAGCATTAACTGTAGCTGACACACATATGCTTACTGTTTCCATCCACTAAAATAGATGTTCCATAAGAGTGGGTTTTGTTCACAGTTAAAAAATTTACCATCTAGAACAATGACTAGTATGTATTCAATAAATATTAGTGAACAAATAACTTGGTGGTTATGTCAAAATGCTAACATCAAATATTAAAAATTTGTCATAGTGTGATACAAAGTTTTCTTCGTTACTTAGGAAAATGAAGCAATCAAACTTCCAGACTCGCAAGATGGTACCAAACCACCTACCAACATCTACATGCACATACTTTGCCTCCCTGCCTGTCACTGTGCCAAACCATCCATGCTGTTATTCAAATACAATCTTTCAACCTGTGCATCAAGCCTATCCCTCTAGTACACTCAAGAATATTATTCCAACAACTGAATTAGTCCTTCTCCCCCTGACCTTCAAATTTCCCATCTCTAAGGATCATTGCCATCAGCAAATAAACAAGGTGGCTACTTCTCTTATCTTCAGGAAGAAAAAAAAAAAAGTCCTGGGGCGCCTGGCTGGCTCAGTTGGTACAGCATGTGACTCTTGATTTTGGCTCAGGTCATGATCCCTGGGTCCTGGGATCAAGCCCTTGATCAAGCCCTCGGCTGGGCTCTGAGCTGAACATGGAGCTTGCTTGAGGTTCTCTCTCTCTCCCTCTGCCCCTCTCCCAGGCTCATGCGTGCTCTCGCTCTCGAAAATAAAAAGTCTCAACTCCCTTTCCTCATAGCTGCACTCTGTTTCTCTGTTCCTCTGCAAGGAACACTCCCAAGAGTTACCCGCACTCACCATCTCTCATTTCCCCTTTCCCATTTTCTCTTACACTCACTCCTCACAGGCTTTGCTTCCAGCACTCAAATGAAACAGATGGTGAACCAACGGCATTGGTGAAGCTAATCCAGATTTCTTAGTCCTCTTCAGACTTAATCATTTGACATAGCTGATGACTCTCCCTTTTGATATAGGACCTTGGCTTAGCTTCTGGGACCTCACACGTTTTTTCTTTCTTTTTTTTTTATGTTTATTTATTTTTGAGAGACAGTGAGCAAGTGTGAGAGGTGGAGGGGACAGAGAGAGGAGATACAGAATCCAAAGCAGGCTTCAGGGTCTGAGCTGTCAGCACAGGGTCTGACAAAGGGGTCAAACTCACAGACAGTGAGATCATGACCTGAGCAGAAGTCAGATGCTTAACCGACTGAGCCACCAAGTGCCCCTGGGTTGTTCTCTTCAACTCCCTGGTTTATCCTTCCCTATATCATTTGTTAGTTTACCCTGTTCTTTCTGAATTCTCTAAGTCACAAATCACTGTCTGTGGTCTTTTGATGTCTACACTCATTCCTCAGGATAATCCTTGCTGATGATTCCTAAATTCATATGCTAGCATATACCTTGCCCTTGAAGGCACTACTGGATCCAACTGCCTACTCAACATTTTACTTTTTGTTTTTCCCTTTTCAGTTGATGTAACTCCATACTTCTATGGGTTTACACAAAAACCTTTGAAGTTATCCTCCACTCCCCTCATCTCACCTCCACATTTAATCCCTAGCAAATCCTGTAAACTCTATCTTCAAAGTGCATTCAGAATCCATCCATTTCTCACCATTTCCAATGTAACTCCACCATGTGTTATCACCCTGGTCTGTGCTGTGATCATCTGCCACTGGATTACTGAACTGGCTTCCTAACTGGTTTCCCTGCTTCCACACTGCCCCTACACTTTAATCCCAATTTGGCAGCCAGGTAATCTGTTAAAACTTGGGTTAGAACATACCTCTTTTCTGTTCCAAACCTTCCATTTCACTCAGTCCTTACAAGAATTTGGTTGCCTATGATCTCTCCAACCAGACCTACCATCTCTCCCTTGCTCTCACCCAGTATGTCTACAGACACATTGCCTTCCATGTTATTCTTAGAACATGACAGGGAAGTACCTGCCTATGTAAGCCTTTGAAAAGGCTGTTCTTTCTACCTGGAATACTCTCCCCCCAGACACCTACTTGATTCTCTCAATTCCTTCAAGTACACCTTGTACTTAATGAGCCTTAAACTGATGGTCATACTTAAAGTACCAACTTGTACCTCCACTTTGGAACTTCCCAATCCCCCTTTTCCTGCTATGTGTTTTTGATGGCACTACCACCTTCTAACATGTTATGTAATTATGTTTATTTTTTGCATCTTCCAAGAGGGGCTTTTATCTGTTTTGTTCACGGAAGTAAACCAATTGTCTAGAACAAACAGCAACTAATTCATAATGGAAGCCAAATAAGTATCTGCTTAGTAAATTAAGGCAAAAAATCTACGTGGGTGGATGGGGGAGGGGTTAAAAAGGGCAACAAGAGGTCCCAATAGAGAGAGAAACTTGACAAAGTAGGAGTACCAACTCTTAGGTCATGCCCACTTGACAACATTCTAAGAGTTATCCAGAAAATGAGAGGCCTGAGAAAACTGAAACTTAAAAGCTTAAGTTACGGGTAACTGAAACCTAACCAAGCCTAACCAGCTTGTTCAGCTTCTGTACAATTGCTTGGCGCGCCCGTGTATTCCTGATCAATCATTGTTGCTTGGCACATCCGTGTATTCCTGATCAATCATTGCGATACCCGTACCCCCGGTTGTGGTCTGACCTAAAGGCAGGAACCAATCGAATACTGCTAAGTGTCCAACTTTAAACACCAACCAATCGCAGCTCTGTAACTGTGGAAAATTCCTGATTTCCCCATGACTTGTTTGTACCTGTCTATAAAAGGGGTGTAAAAACCTCTCTCGGGGCCTCTTAGCGTCACTGGCAACGAGTGCTCAGAGGTCCAGGTTCGAACCTGCAATAAATGACCCTTGCTGCTTAGCTTTGACTCTCTGGATTCTGGTGGTTCGTTTTTGGGGGTCTCTTAGACTATGGGCATTTCAAAAATAATTATAACAATGAACTATCAGGGAAATAAAAAAAAAAAAACTCATTGGCTCTACAGGCTGATAGAATGGAGCCAGCTTGGGATTCTCTAATCTCTCTGCCCACTGCTCCTGCTCCCAGCACGCTCTGTCTCTCAAAATTAACAAACTTTAAAAAAGAAAAAAAAAAAAACCCACAATCTCATTTACAATTGCATCAAAAAGAATAAAATAAAAATAAATTTAAACAAGGTGAAAGTCCTCTACACTGAAAATGTAAGATACTGGTGAAAGAAATTGAAGACAACAAAAATAAATGGGAAGATATTCCATGCTCTTGGGCTGGAAGAGTATTGTTAAAATCTCCATACAATCTATGTAAAGCAATTTACAAGTTCAATGCAATCCATATCAAAATTCCAATGGCATTTTTCACAGAACTACAGCAAAGCCTAAAATTTATACAGAACAACAAAAACCCACGTAGCCAAAGCAATCTGGACAAAGAAGAACAAAGCTGGAGGCAACATGCTTCCCGAGCTCAAACTACATTGCGAAGTTATAGTAATTAAAACGTTATGGTATTGGCATAAAAACAGACATATCAATCAATGGAACAAAACAGACAGCCCAGAAATAAAAACCACATTTATATGGCTAATTAACCTATCACAAAGGAGGCAAGAATATACTATGGGAAAAAGACAGTCTCTTCAATAAATGGTACTGGGAAAACTGGGCCACTTTCTGACACCAAACACAAACACCATACACAAAATAAACAGAAAATGGATTAAAGACCTAAATGTGAGACCTGCAACCATGAAACTCCTAGAAGAAAACATAGGCAGTAATCTTTTAGACACTGCCCTTAGCAACTTATTTATGCATACGTCTCCTCAGGCATGGGAAACAAAAGCAAAAATTAAGCTATTGGGACTACACCAAAATAAATAGCTTTTGCACAGCAAAGGAAACCATCAATCAAACAAAAGGCAATCTTGTGAGTGGGATAGAATATCTCCAAATGACGTATTTGATAAGTGGTTGATATCCGAGATATATAAAAAACTTCTACAACCCAACACGAAAAAAACAAATAATCTCGTTAAAAAATAGGGACAAGCCCTGATTGGGCATCTTTCCAAGAAGACGTACAAGTGGCCAAGAGACACCTGGAAAGATTCTCAACATCATTAATTATCAGGGAAATGTAAATGAAAACCACAATATCACCTCATATCTATCAGAATGGCTAGTACCAAAAACACACAATATGTCAAGTGTTGGTGAGGATGTGGAGAAAAGGGAACCCTCCTATACTGTTGGAGGGAAAGTAAATTGATGAAGCCAGTGTGGAAAACAGTGCCTCAAAACAAAACAAAACAAAACAAAACAATATAATCCAGTAATTACACTAGTGTGTATTTACCTAAAGGAAATAAACACTAATCTGAAAAAAATATATGCACCCCTATGTCTACTGCAGCATTATTTACAATAGCCAAGATACTAAAGCAACCCATGTGTCCATCAGTAGAGAAATGGAAAAGGAAAATGTGGTATGTCTGTGTATATATCTACATCTACATCTATATCTCCACACACACACACACATATATATTAACAGACTATTACTCAGCCATAAAAAAGAATGAGATTGTGCGTTTTGAGACAACATGGATAGACCTAGAGGGCATTATGCTAAGTGAAATAAGTCAGACTAAGAAAGGCAAATACCATGATTCTACGCATCAGTGGAACCAAAACAAACAAAACCCACAACCAAACAAATAAACAAACAAAAACCAGAATCAGACTGATTCTGTATTTACAGAGAACTATTGGCAGAGGGAAGAGGGGTGAGGGGTTGGATAAAAGAGGTGAAGGGGAGACGGAGATACAGTCCTCCAGTTATGGAGTAAGTCAAATAAAAGGCGTAACATAAGGAATACAGTCAACACATTTTAATAGCAATGTAATAGGATAGATGCTAGCTACACTTGTGGTGAACATAGCATCATGTATAAACATGTCAACCCACTAAATTGTACACCTGAAAGTAACATTGTGTGCTAACTATACTAAAAAAAAAAGTGGTGTATATATGCAAAGAAATACTATGCAGTCATAAAAAAGAGTATCTTGCCATTTGTGGCAACATGAATGAACCTAGAGGGTATTATGCTAAATGAAATAAGTCAGAGAAAGACAAGTACCATATGATTTCCCATATAGGTGGATTCTAAAAAAAAAAACAAAAACAAAACAGACCACTTTTAAATACAGAGAACTGATGGTTGTCCGAAGGGAGGCAGGTGGGAGGAATGAGCAAAATAAAAGAGATTCAACAGTACAAACTTCTGGTTATAAAAGAAGTCACAGGGATGAAAAGTACATAGGGAATACAATTAATAGTATTGTAATAACACTGTATGGTGACAGATACCATGGTGAACACTGAGTAATGTATAAAACTGTCAAAGCAATATGTTGTATGCCTGAAACTAACACAGACATAAGTTATTATATATAAGCCTTTTGGTAATCACAGAGCAAATCTCTACAGCAAACACACAAAAGATAAACGGAAAGAATATCAGAATACCACTAAAGAAAGTCATCAAACCACAAAGGAAGAGAGAAAGAAGGAAGAGAACTACAAAAACAGCCAGTAAACAATTAACAAAATGGCAGTAAGTACACAGCTATCAATAATTACTGTAACTGTAAATGCACTACATTCTCCAATCAAAAGACAGAGTGGCTGTGGGGCGCCTGGGTGGCGCAGTCAGTTAAGCCTCCGACTTCAGCCAGGTCACGATCTCACGGTCCCTGAGTTCAAGCCCCGCCCCGCATCAGGCTCTGGGCTGATGGCTCAGAGCCTGGAGCCTGTTTCCGATTCTGTGTCTCCCTCTCTCTGCCCCTCCCCCGTTCATGCTCTGTCTCTCTCTGTTCCAAAAATAAATAAACGTTGAAAAAAAAAAATTAAAAAAAAAAAAAGAGTGGCTGAATGTATGTGTGTATGTGTATATATTGTATATATACATATATATATACATATATATATACATATATATATATATATAAACAAAAGACCCATCTATATGCTACCTGTACAAGATGCCTACATTTTAGAACATGTAAAATGGAAAGTGAAGAGATGGAAAAAGATATTCCATGCAAATGGAAACCAAAAGAAGGGTGATGTAGCTATACTTCTATCAGAAAAATAAACTTTAGGGGCACCTGGCTGGCTCAGTCGGTTGAGCACTGACACTTGATTTCAGGTCAGGTCATGATCTCGGGGTTCATGGGATTGAGACCCACATTGGGCTCTGCACTTACTGCACAGAACCTGCTTGGGATCGTCCCTCTCCCTCTCTCTCTGCTCCTCCCCTGCTTGCACACACACTCTCTCAAAATAAATAAACGTTTAAAAAAATGAGAGAAAAGAAACTTTAAAACACAAAGACTGCAATAAGTGATAAGATGAGTGTCACAGAACGATACAGGGGTCAGTCCAACAACAGAATAGAACATTTGGAAATACTTGGGTAGCCAACATAGAAGTATCTAAACATATTAAGCAAGGAGTAACAGACCTACAGGGAGAAAGACAGCAATACAATAATAGGAGATTTCAATATTTTTAGTCAAACAGAAAATTAATAAGGAAATGCTGGTCTTAGAACATGTTAGGCCAGACTTAAATTATACATACAGAACATTCCTTCCAAAAGCAATATATATTTTTCTGAAGTGCACATGGAACATTCTCCAAGACAGATGATATGTCAGGCCACAAAACAAGCCAATAAATTTAGGTGGAATGAAATCATATCAAACATGTTTTATGATTAAAATGATATGAAACCAGAAATTATACAAAGAAACCTAGAAAATTCACAATGTGTGATTATACAATATGTTACTAAATAACCAAAAGATCAAAGGAGAGATCAAAAAATAAAAAAATGTCTTGAGACAAAGAAAATGGACATACAACATACCAAAATTTGTTGGATACATCAAAAGCTGTTGTAAGAAAGAAGTTCATAGTGATAAAGGCTTACCTGGAGAAGTCTCACAAACAACCTAACTTTACACCTCAAGGAACTAAAACACACACACACACACACACACACACACACACACACACAGCAGAAGGAAGAAAATAAAGATAGAAATGAAATAGAGATTTAAAAGCCTTAGAGAGTATCAATGAAAAAAAGAGCTGGCTCTTTGAAAAGATAAACAAAACTGACAAGCCTTTAGTTAAATTCATAAATACACCTAGAAAAAACAATTCAAATAAAATCAGACACGAAAGAGATGTTACAAATGACACCAAAGAAATAGAAAGGATCTTAAGAGACTGCTATGAACAATTATATGCCAAGAAATTGGACAACCTAGAAGAAATTAATTCCTAAAAACACAGAACCAAATGACGATGAAATAGAAAACATGAACACACCAATCAATGATAAGGAAATTTACTCAGTAATCAAAAACTTCTCAACAAACAGAAGCCCAGGATCAGACGCCTTCACCGATAAACTCTACCTAACATTCAAAACAGAATTAATACCAATCCTCAAACTCTTTCAATAGAGAAGATGAACAAACTCTTCCAAACTCATTTAAGAGTCCAGTATTACTCTGAAACCAAAACCAGACAAGGATCCTACAAGAAATAAAACAACCCCCCCCCGCAAAAAAAGCAAAAACCTGCAGGCCAATATCCCTGATAAACATAGATGCAAAAATCCTCAATAAATATTAGCAAACTGAATTCAACAATACATTAAAAGGATCATACACCATGATCAAGGGGGATTTATTCGAGGGATGTAAGCATGGCCCAAGAACCTCAAATCTGCCAATGTAATACACCATAATAACCAAGTGAACGATAAAAATCTTACGATCATTTCAATACATGCATAAAAAGTATATGACAAAATTCAACATCCATTTATGATAACTTTCAACAAAGCAGATTTAGAGGAAACATACCTCAACATAATAAAGGCCGTATAGCACAAGCCCATAGTTAAAATCACACTCAACAATGATAAACAGAAAGCCTGAGTGGCTCAGTACGTTGAGCATTCGACTTCAGCTCAGGTCATGATCTCAGGGTTCATGAGTTCCAGTCCCGTGTCTGGAGCCTGCTTAGGATTCTGTATCTCTCTCTCTCTCTGCCCCTCCCCGACTTGTGCTCTGTCTCTATTTCAATAAATGAATAAACATTAAAAAAGAATTAAAAAAAAAAAGAATTTTTATTTTTAAAAGAAAGTCTTTTTCTCTAAGATCACGAACAAGACACGACTCTTGTCCTATTATATGTGACAAAGTACTACAAGCCCTTCCAGAGCAATTAGGCAAGATATAGAAACAAAAAGCATCCAAATTGAGAAGGAAAAAGTAAAACTGTCACTATTTGTAGACAACATGTTATATACAGAAAACACTAAAGACTCCATCAAAAACTGTCAGAATAAATTAACAAACTGAGTAAAGTCACAGGATACAAAATCAATACACAAAAATCTACTGAGTTTCTATACACTAATAACTATCAGAGAAATAAAACAATCATATTTGCAATTGCATCAAAAGGAACAAAATACCTAGGAACAAATTTAACTAAGAAGGTAAAAGACCTATATGTTGAAAACTACAAGACATTATTCAGTTTATTCAGTGAGATAAATTGAAAAAAGGCACAAATAAAGGGAAAGGCATTCCATGCTCATGGAGTAGAAGAAGCAATATTATTAATATGTCCTTCCTTACTACCCAAAGCAATTTACAGATTCAATGCAATCCTTATCAAAATTCCAATGGCATTCTTCAAAGACACACAACAATCCTAAAATTTGTATGGAACCCCCAAACCCCCAAACAGCCAAAGCAATCTTGAGAGTGAAGACCAAAGCTGGAGGAATCACATTCCCAGATTTTACACAATATTACAAAGCCACGGTAATCACATATATCAACAGAACATAACAGCCGAGAAATGAACTCAGGCATACATATTCAATGAATTTATAGTAAAGAAGCCAAGAATAACGGGGAAAGGGAAGTATCTTCAAAAAATGATGTTGAGAAGACTGCACAAACACATGTAAAAGAATGAAAATGGACCACTAATTTACACACTATACCCACAATAATCAACTCAAAGCAGATGAAAGACTTGAATGTAAGACCCGAAACTGTAAAACTCCTAGAAGAAAACACAGGCTACAGTTAAGTTCCTTGACACTGGTGCTATGATATTTTAAACTGGACACCAGAAGCAAAATCACAAAAAGCAAAAATATATAAGTAGGATTACATCATACTAAAAAGTTTCTGTACAGCAAAGGAAAGTGTCAACAAAATAAACAGGCAACCTATTGAGTGGGAGAAAATATCTGCAAATCATCTATCTGATAAGAAATTAATATCCAAATTATATAAAGAATTCATACAATGAACAGCAAAATAACAACCCAATTTAAAAATTGGCAGAAGATCTGAAAAGACATTTTTCTTTTTTTTAAATGTTTTTAATGTTTATTTATTTTGTGCAAGCAGGGGAAGGGCAGAAAGAGAGGGAGAAAGATTCACAAGCAAGCTCCACACTGTCAGCGCAGAGCCCAACCTGGGGCTCCATCTTACAAACTGTGAGATCATGACCTGAGCTGAAATCAAGAGTCAGACGCCTAACCGACTGACTCACTCAGGCGTCCCATGAACAGACATTTTTCTAAATTAGACATACAAATAAATGGCCAACAGACACACAAAAAGAAGCTCAACATCACTAATCATCAGGGAAGTGCAAATTGAAACCACAATGAGATATGACCTCATGCCTGTTAGAACGGCCACTATCAGGAAGACAAGAAATAACAAGTATTGGTGACGATGGAGAAAAGGGAACTCTCTGGCACTATTGGGGGGAATGTAAATTGGTGCAGCCACTATGGAAAACAGTATGGAAGTTCTTCAGAAAGTTACAAATATTAACTACCATAGGATACAGCAATTCCACTTCTGGGTATTTATCCCCCCCAAATGAAAACACTATCTTGAAAAGATATATGCACTCCATGTTCACTGCAACATTATTTACAATAGCCAAGCTATCAGAGCAACCTAGGTGTCCATCAATGGATGAATGGATAAAGGCATCATGGTGAATATATTACAACGGAATATTATTCAGCCATAAAAAGAATGAAATCTTGCCAATTACAGCAGGGATAGACCTCAAGGGCATTACATTTTATTTATTTTGAGAGCTAGAGAGAGCGAGGGAGGGTCAGGGGAGGGGGGGTAGAGACTCTGTGCTGTCAGTGCACAGCCTGACACGCGGCTCAGTCCCACGAACCATGAGATCATGACCTGAGCCGAAATCAAGTCAGATGCTCAACTGACTGAGCCACCCAGGCGCCCCATCATGGGCATTATCATTAAGTGAAGTGAGACAGAGAAAGGCAAACACCGTATGATATCGGATA
This sequence comes from Felis catus, assembly GCF_018350175.1. Classification (NCBI taxonomy): domain Eukaryota; kingdom Metazoa; phylum Chordata; class Mammalia; order Carnivora; family Felidae; genus Felis; species Felis catus. Next base: position 45,074,279 of record NC_058373.1, on the reverse strand, counting down.
CAGGTGGAATCTAAAACCAAAAAAGGAAAAAACCCAAGTGCCTAGTTTCAGAGAACAGATTGGTAGTTGAGGGGGTGGAATATGGTAGAGAGGGAGTCAATGGAAAACAGACACTGAAAGTTTGAATCAATCAAAAGATTGACTTCTACATGTTTATATATATGCTAAATACATACATAAGAGTTACATTTTAAAGTCAGAGGACAAGTGAACTGGAATGTTGAGCACAATGCATACACCCAAAAAAGTAAAGAGGTTTGAAGGGATAATATATAAATATATACATAAAAAACAGAAACAAAAAGCAACGTACTGAATAGGAGAAACTATCTGCAAATCATAAAAAAGAATTCATACAACAGCAAACAAACCTGATTAAAAAATGGGCAAAATATCTGAACATTTTTCTAAAGAACCCCTACAGATGATCAACAAACACATGAACAGATGCTCAATACCACTAATCATCAGGCTAATGCAAATCAAAACCACCATGAAATATCACCTTACACACGTGATAATGGCAATTCTCAAGGAGACAAGAAATAAGTGTTGGCGAGAAAGTAGAGAAAACGGGACCCTTGTGCACTGTTGGCAGGAATGCAAACTGCTGCAGCCACTATGGAAAACAGCATGGAAGTTCTGCAAAAGATTAAAAATAGAACTACCAAATGATCCAGAAATTCCGCTTCTAAGTATCTGTCTGAAGGAAAGGAAAACACTAATTAACCTGAAACTAATGTTATGTGGCAAGTATACCTCAATAGATACTAATTTTAAAAAAACAGCTTTAAGTTATTTAAACATTTGTTAGTTACTTTAATTATTTTAGATTCTTAAAAATCCCTTGTGAAATGTTCAAATCTGTTAGATCTGGTATCCCTCACATCCATTGTGCTCCTTCACTTCGCAATTTAGAAAATTAATTAGAAGGGCTCCACATTCGGAACTAACTCAGCAGTCCTTGTCCTTCCTGATCAAATCATCCAGTTTAAATTCGTTACCCTGTGGAGCCCGCTTGAACTTTAAGGCAGATTTCAAATAAGCGAAGCAGCCCAGGAATGAGACACTTACGGAATGCGCTCCTATGATATTCGGCAAAAACAAAACGAAACAACACAACAACTCGGGATGCGTAAAGACATTCACCTGGCTAACAATAAGGTGCTGGGCTGAAGACCTCCCCCAGGACCGTTCAGCTGGCGCCCTGTGGACCACAAACCTCCCGCCGCAGGGCGCAACCTCCTCCCGCCGACTCCCGCACTTTTCCTTCGCGGGTACCGGTCGCCTGGCCATCCCGGCAGCGAAGTCAGTAACGGGCCCACCCCGGGCCCCTGCCCTCCGCGCCGCCCTCGAAGACCCAGCCGACCGCAACCCCACCTCTGGGGGACGGCAAGGAGCGCGGGTGCGGCTCACCCAGTACCTGTGGGGAAGGCGCTTCCCGCCGCGGAGCGGACAGAAGCGGAGCAGCCAGCAGCCCAGCAGGAAGCACCTACTTCCCGACCACCTCTTCGGCCGTCGCAGAAGCCGCAGAGCTGCGCCGACGACCCGGAAGTGCTCGCCGAACCTGGAAGTGACAGCACGCGGGTGGGCCGGGAAGCCCCGCCCAGCCCCTCCTCCCACACGCCACTCAAGCCTTGCCACCGGAGGGTGTGGTGTGGAGGGAGGAAGGGCGTGGGACCGGCAGCTTTCAAACCCTAGACCGGTGGACGAGCTTCCTTTTTAAGTAATTCACCAGGTTTACCAAATCGTTCATAATAAGCTTATCCACTGTTAGATACATAATTAGGAATGTTAGGGCAGTCACATTTTATGCCTGAAGTGTGTTCAGGGTAATACTGTTGAAGATCCTGTAATACTAAATTGAAGACCAATTCTGAAAAGATCAGAGCAGGTATCACTTTATGATTCAAAATACGGCTGCAATTCAGTTAGCCCAACAAGCTCTTGTTGAGTTCTGAAGAATTTTAATGTGGGAGAACTTGTATTTAAAATTTGTACCTAATGCAAGACAAATACTGCAATATATATTGAGTTTACATAAACCCAAAGGGCATATCCTAAGTGGACTAAAGGCGGCATGATGTGTACAGCTGTTTGCCATTAAGTAGGTGAACAGTGATTAAGGAGTAAATACATAAACAGGTGCTATCAAATGGAATCTCTGAGCAGTTTTGTTAGCTAAACATTCTCATTTAAGCCATGTTTTCAGCCACTTATTGAACTGATTTTATTGTTGGATTCCCCACTACCAAAATGATTCTAAACTATGAGATACAAAGTTTCATAGGTTCAACAATGTTTAAAATGAAAGCAGGATGAACACTTCACCCCTTTGAAGAATAGCAAGTAGTGCCCAGACTACATAAAGAGAAACAAAAGTTCTGTAACTACTGAAAGGCTTACAAGATAAAAACTCAGTGCAACAATTTAGTAACGTAAGGTAAGACAAAATATGTGATAAAAATGAGTCAAAAACAAACTTTACAATTAATTTATTTAAATTCATTAACGTTGCAAAAGTATCATGTGCAACAAATCAGGACACAAGTTATTGTATTCCTAATAAGTCAGAGAAAAATAAAATATTACATCTCCTTAGTAAATCAAGACCAACTCTTTCCTTTCTTACAGGGATCACATCAACATCTTCCACACACAGTCATCAGAACTAAATTTCTCACACTGTAAAATGACAGCACCAGCCTAAGCAACACATTTTGAATAGTGAAACGATCAAAGCACATTGTGTCTACATGGCAACAACGTGAACTTACATTAAGAAAAATATTTGAATTTTTGGAATTCGTATCAAAGTGTGTAGGTGACTAACTCTAAATTGTGTTCCACGTGAACAGTGTCCAATCGGCTGTGCAAGACAGTAGCCCTGAACACCTCCAATATTTACTAGTTAGGTTTATGTAAATGAACAGTTTAAGCGGCATAACTTAAAAAGTCTGTATACAAAAAGTGCAGTGGAGCAGCAGAGTAGTATTATTTTCCAAGTTCCTCCTTAGCCATACTGATTGTGAAAACACACAGATTTCAAAATGTAAATGTTTTAACCTCTTATATGAGGTCACATAAGACTCAGACAGCTATCCGAAGCAAACAGTTTAATATTGTTCTTTATCAATCTGAAAGCATTAAACCTTTCATTTTCATTACGTGTTTAAGTGCTTTATGTGAACTTTTCATAGAGTTTTTAAAGTAAATCTCAAAACATAAGAAATTAAGTAGATCTAGCATACATAGTTGAAACAAAATAACAGTTCTGTTCAAATTTTAGAGTCACTCCTGGTGTTTATTAACACATTATCTTATTTTCAAGTACTATTTAGAACTTTGAAGGAAAGTTACATTACAGGGACTCACCTCTGATCTAACTCTAATTCATTCAGAATCCTGGGTGGCGGAAGAGGGAGTGAAAGGCTCCCCAGGTAATTCTTCAGTACTATTAGAACACTGCATAGATGGTCTCCACTGCCCTTACCAGCTGACCTTCTCATGTGAATGTAAATTCATAATGCTTTCTCCCAGCAACTCAACTCTTCCAATTCCTGGTCCCTGCGACAAGATAAACTCTAACGAACAGGTGGTCTAATTAATAAGCACATTAACTCCTCTATTCCTTTCTTTTGAGGTTTGTGATCCAGTTCTCAAATATCTAAATAGGATGGGAAAAAAATAAGCATGAAAACAAGATGGGACGGATTAGCAAATCTATTTTCAGTCTATCTTCTCCCTTCTGATTGAGCAACGTTACTAATTTTCCCTATATAACATGGGGAAAAGGAGGACAAAGCAACTGTCACCTTATATATACCTTTACCAATCTCATCAGGAAACTGGCCCATTCTATCCGATAAAATCCTAATGCTAATTTACCTGTCAATTGAAGAAATCTAAAAAAGCCACTTCCGCACTAAATCAAACACTTCGAGATTCCCTGAGCACTCACATAAAAACCGCCAAATAGTGGTGCTATATAGTCCTCTACAAGAAGTCTCTATCAAAAAGCAGATCCCTCACCTTTTTAAATTCTGAAATTGCAGTTGGACAAATTCTAGCTACTGACATCTACTCGTCAATCAGCAAATTTCAGTACTCACTGCAAGCTACTAAATAGCGATGTCCACTTTCAAAGACTACATTAACGTTTACCAATCTTAGAAAACATAAAAAATAACCTAGTCCTAAACTTTAATCTGAGCACTGTTACTGCTGACCCTCTCTGTTCCAACTTGTTTCTGTATGAAGAGACAAAGCAGAGGAAAATATAAATTCTCATTATAGGTGTTACCAGTCTTTGCCTCCTTCACTTCCAGTCTTCTTACTCACATGTTCCGTGTGAAGCCTGCAGGTTTTCCTGTTGGATGCAAGAAAGCCTACTGCATGGTGCCAAGAGCTGCCACACACACTATTTCCCTTTACAGACACATTCAGTGACATCTGAGAGAACCCCTTTATAGTTTTCTCTTCCTCCCTTGTTTTGTTATTTTCCTTTCAAACTACCCTGCTAGGGCTTACCTAGAATCATATTCCACCACCAAGCTCCGCCCAAGGTAAAGGCTATTAAGCTTAAACCGTGAGGTCAATATACCATCTTTCCTTGGTGCTACCTAGGAATATGATCCAGCAGAACACAACCAAATTACTTTATACAAGAAACTTTTGACTAAAAGGCATTCAGAGCCCAAGTACAACAAAATATACTGACAAAAATCAAATTAAACCAGTTAAGTTAGATCCATGACCTTAGGAGAAACATGAAATATTACAATTATATGTACTTTCACTTCAATCAGTAATGGAAAATTAAAATTGAATGATATGGGGGAAATGTCACACAAAGACAAACGATTAACAACAAACTTGGTAAATGCTTCTCCTCCAACCTACCAGTTATGATCTTAAGCCTTAGGGTTATGAGACATTTATTATGGGGCACATCTCTATACCAGATTCCATTAAGGTGCAGGTTAGAGCAGGTGTGTTTTACTCTAGCGATTCACGGCACATCCCTTTCGTTATATCCCAAGTGTTAACACTGTTCCCTCTGAATTTTAATGTTCTAATGGATGACGGGCTAGTTGTACTTCAAAAAATATTTAAGAAAATGCACCACTTTTGCAACAAGCTGTATCTGTAGTTAGGAACAATGCTTGCAAAAGCAAAAGTGAACAAACACAATAAACTGTTGAAACTGAAAAACTGTTAATGTGGAGGAAAACCACCTATTTAAAAAGCTCAGCGAATTGTGAGCAGGATAAAGACTTTTATAGATGAAAGACTACTTAAAGAGCTCTACAAATATATACGCTAATCACAATTAAATTCCACAATCGTTTATTCGTAATTCTCATATGGTTAAATTCAGGAGGAATGGCTAAGTTGTTATTGTTAGTTTGCTTTTTCAACACAAGCCGTTCCTAAGGTTTGAGCAAGCAATAATGGTTTTGGCTTTACTTGCCAGAATGACGTTAGTTTAGGATCTGCCTACAGCTGCTGGATCCAAGTTAAGTCAGAAGGCTGCTGAGGAACATCTCATCCTGGGAATCCTCCAGGATTAGACTTAGGTTTAGCATGTCAAGTTTATAACTGAGAAGGACAAAAAGTAAAGGAAAATTCTCTTTGTAATACAAACTTTATAATAAAAATGGCAATGGTGAAAGCCACATGTATGTTCAGTCTGACAGAATAAAGCCTAAAAGCTTAGCCCTCCTTTGCTCCAATTTTGCTACTCTAGGACACTCTTTAATAAATTGCCTCACAGGAAGGCCCAGAGTGTGGCAGTACCCTCAAATTTGGAGGATACCAAGTTTTCCAAATGAGTCACACAAGTGTATGACACAATATTAGACCAACCTACTGTTTTAGGATGATTCTGCGGGCAATTAAGTTCTGTTCGAGCACCTAAGGACAATGTATTTTAATATAGTGTCAAGGTACTTACCAAATTAAACAAAAAGTTAATATAAATGTGTCATCCAAAACAGCATAACGCAGTGATGCTCTAAGACTTACAAAATAACTTAGTTTTACAGTACTGTCAACATGATTCAAAAGAAAATGTGAATACACACAATATCTGACTAGGTCAAACACTTACTATCAAGTTTAAATAACTGATAAAGTATTTTGGTAAAGTGCCCACATTGAGAGCAGTTAAAAAAGCAGCCCCTATTTTCTACAGAAAAATAGTGACAGTGAAGAACTCATCACATTCTCTGAATACTACACTGCACTCACAAATTCTGGAGAGTGATACCCTGGACACAGAGCTTATTTCACATTAGTGAACAAATCTAAAATTTTTATAATAAAGTTCTGACTTTGGGCCAGAAGATAAAATGTCCCATATATACATATATTACAAATCCCAATTCTTAGCCTCTGAAGTTTAGTTCTAAAAATGGCTTTTTGACTTGTCTTTAAAGTTTAAAAAGGAAACGGTGTGCAATACATTTGTATTTGCGCTTCTGAATTAAACGGTATTTATTAAATGAGAAAAAAGCCTAGGATAGTATACATCTACTTAGATTATGAACATGACCTTTGGGTGTTCACGAGAACCAGTTTAACTGTCCCTCATCTTATGAGCAACTTTACTCTGTAAGTTACTCAGGAAATGTATCTAACCATCTACAAAAACAGAAATTCGAACATGCACTTTACAAATCATGATCTCATTTACCTGCACATTCTTCCACAAGACAGGTATACATTAAAAAATATTGCTCAGAAACATAAAAATATATATTATCTCTTTCCTTTACCATTTAGGCATATAAATATTTTACTGAAGAAGATGTATCATTCAACAAACAAATGCAAAAACTGCTTTATATAAAGTGTGGTTCTCTGCTATTTAGCAATATAAAATATAAAATGAGTACAATATAATTAGCTAATAAAGAGCTAAATTCAAGAGATTTGCAAACCAATACAGCAGTGAACAGTCCCTTATACAAAAGTCCATTAAGGAAGAATCAAGTCAATTTTGTAACAGGTTACATAAAAATCAGGGCCAATAAATGCATTATAAATGCAAAAAAGAGCACTGCTTCATCAGCACATTCTTCAGTCTTGTCTGGACTAGATGCCAAACTTACTGTTCACTTTTCGGTTCATCCTGTTTTCCATTAAGCTCTTGATCAACTCTGGTTAATGAAAAACAATATAGATAATAAGACACTAGCAAGTGAACAGTTTTCTTTTAAAAATTGTGACTACTTTTAGCATAGAATATTATTCTGTTAAAAACAAAGCTTTGCAAAGAAGCAGACATAGTAAAAAGGTTACCAGACATTTCCCCAACCATGAAAGGTAATTTTTAAAGACAAGAGGACACTGGCAAGAAATGTGACTGTTGTTTCCTCAAAGACTATAATATACTTTATGTACAAATGCCCATAAACTTTACTATAAGTTCAAACTATAACAAGTATACTAAAATCTTGGAGCCATAGCATGGCTGGCAAAGGGATGTAAGTGATGAGAAGTGGTAGGAAAAACTCCCTCAACAATGATTCTGTTAACCGAAATATTAAAATGATACCAATTCCACCAATTGATCAATGTTTTTAAATTTTTTTTTTTTCAACATTTATTTATTTTTGGGACAGAGAGAGACAGAGCATGAACGGGGGAGGGGCAGAGAGAGAGGGAGACACAGAATCGGAAACAGGCTCCAGGCTCCGAGCCATCAGCCCAGAGCCTGACGCGGGGCTCGAACTCACGGACCGCGAGATCGTGACCTGGCTGAAGTCGGACGCTTAACCGACTGCGTCACCCAGGCGCCCCTGATCAATGTTTTTAAATTCAGTGATAAAAATGCACATTTACAGAAATCAGAATTATTGTCTAAAATTTACTAGTACACTTAGAGTATAAATGCCTTTCACTTATTTTGATAGTAAGAAGCCATCGAATTTAATAATCAGAAATATCCAGAGGTGGTTAAAAATCTGCCTCGATTAGTAGTGTGTTGCACAGAGATCATATCAAAATTTAGGCAAGTGGAGATTAGAATTATGTAATTACCACACAATTATAAACAACCCTTTAAAGAAGATAATGTACCATAGTCTATTATATTTGTACTAGTTGGAATTACTGATGGAGGGGAGTTTAAAACAATTTGATATATAAAGATACTTTTCATTACTATGTTTACATTACTATGATCATCACCACTCATTACTAGGATCACCTGAACATTAGTAAATGAGCCCGAAAAGTCTTGGTCTGTGGTAAAGCCAGATTAACAACATTTAAAAACATTTTTTTTTTTTTTAATATGCTGGTACCAAAAATTTGAAAGGTACATATTCTTGGTAAGGCTTGCAGTATACAACCAATCTTTTCAAAATCTGAAATATCCTTAAGAACGAATTTCACAATTACTTCACTTTTAAACTACATTCAAACATGTTAACAACTGTTATCTCTCCCTGGCCATACTTGGTACTGAGGAACTGTTTGGAAGAAACATCTACAACATTTAAAATTCTTATACTTCCACACTCAGTTTTGAAACCCCATTATTACCAGTACTCATCATAGGGATTTCACCTTAAGTAAGCTCCTCCTCATACAGCCTCTGTGAAATGTCTTAAAATATGCTCCTTTATCTTTAAAACTTTAATGTTAACCATTTTCAAGCTGACAAGAATTTATTAATTTTTAAGAGTAAAAAAACTCTGTACAAAAAAATAAGGAAGTGCCTGAAAGATACATGTAATGATTCTATCAAGGTTAAACAGAAGTTTTTAAAAGAGAAAACAAACAAACAAACAAACAAACAAAAAAAAAACAAGATAAAATAGTACTGGTAGGTTATCAAAAAATACATTTAAATAAAAAGTATAGTTCTACTATTTTTCTGATGCCTAAATTCTAGGTAACTGAATACTAAGAACTTTGTAAAAAGGCCCAGCAGATTTTATCAACAAAGGTAATTCATTTTGAAATCCATGAAGCAACTGGCTTCAGTATACAATTACAGATTATATTTTTAATTTCAGTTATCTGTCTGGCAAATGTACACTAGTGCCTAGAAAAAAAAATTAGCAAGATCTAAAATTACTGTTCACACCTCTATGTTCAAATGTTTGTTAAACTGTTAAGTGTCATATAAAAATGTAAAGCTATGATTCCATCACAAGGTCAACGGAATTCTTGCTCATCAACAGAGTCAAAATGTCCTCAAAGTTAAGAATGTTTCAGTTCCTTATAACTGGTTCCTTAGAATGGTCCAAGTGATAACTACATACAAATTTCTCACCCTAACTCTTAAGACACTTAGTATTAAGACAGTTTTGCTAATATGTCATTATTTTTTAAAAATCCATTAACAAGTTACCTCCAAATTCTACACTGTTCTAAATTAGTATATAAAATGGTAATTATTTTATACCCTTGCCTTTCATGTTCTATGCCAAGATATTAAGAGCTAATAGTTTGTTATGCTCAAAGCAGAAGTATTCAAAATTAAAGATGGAAAGCAGAGTATTTAACTATTAAATGGTATACTGAATTTTAGGTATTTTATTGTATGTAGGATTTGACTGGTTAGCAGGCCATTTATAAGCATACAGGGAAATCAATGTTGGTTAGCCAAAGAATATGTACATTGCAAATATAATCATAAACCCCAGGGAAATAAATTGATTCCTTAAATAAATATATATATTTATCAAAACCACTAGACATGTAAAGAATATGGTGAAACAGATAAAGTCTTAGAGGTAATTGGTTTTTCAAATAGTATTCTTAGCAATTTCTCTGGTTTTGTCATCAGTATACGTATACCAAAAAGGAGTGAAGAGGGGCTGTGGCCTTTAATTCCTAATTGGCATTATACATGGTGTTAAAATAGGGTGAATCCAAGCCATATTCAGCATCAGGAATTTTAGATTCACTCTGTATTTGGATTCTGGGGTATGTTTATATTTACAGATGCTATTATCTTTGTCTACAAGCTAACCAACCAATAAGGAAGAGTTAGTCTGTGCAATGCAAATGGACTAGTCTAGATGCAACCCAGTCAAGGTGTGCATATACCTTTTTTGTTTCTTTTTTAACTTTTCTTCTTCATACCTTGGTAGGGAAGAGTTATTTTAGTAAATATACATGTTATGAAGAGGAACAAAAACTCGAAAAAAAGGCACTGACAATAAATTCATATAAGACTGCAGGCAAAACCAAAAATACTTAATACACTGTGGAGAAAGTCAAAACTGACCTAAGAAATCTGGCTTTGACACATTAAATGGACTAAACCTCAGATTAGCAAAACAAAAAACTTTTTTCTGCATGACAGCAGTGTGATACCCAAGTATTTATGTTAATAGCCTTCTACCAAATCCTTATAAAAGTTATAAAGAAGTGAATGTGGTAAACAGAATATATTCCAGCCAGGAAGAGGAATTTTATCAGGTTAGGCTGATAAAAACAATACTGTATATTTCTCCAGTGACAGGATTATTCAATGCCATGATGAATTTACTCAAATTTGGACAGCAGCATGTTCCAAGTCTGCAGAACGTTCTTTAGTACTGACCAATGAAGAAATCAACTCTTAAGATTGCAAAGTCTTTAAAAATTAGAATTAATCACAACCAGAAAAATACTTCCTACTTCTTCAACTGACAGCCTGAAGAAAATGGTGACTAATGCAGAAGGTGTTGGAAAATGGCTTCTTTCCCTTTTCCTTCTTTACAAAAACAAGAGCAGTTACAAAATATTTATAATACAGGAAAAAGAGTGTGTATTGAAAAATATTTACCTGTTGCATATCAAAATATAAAAATCCAATATAATTAAAGAAATAAAACAAAACATACTGTTTTATGCATTCTGGTATGCCAACATATTCCATGGGGACAAGTTCCGCTAGTTCTGCCAAATTAAAGACGTATCTAATTTTTTGGCTGAATTTTGAGCTATGGAAGAAAATAAAAATAATTACCTCAATATTCTGACCAACAGAACTGACAAATTCATGCAAGGAGTTTGTGTTTTTGTTTCTAGTTTTGTTTTTTTTTTTAAAGTCAATGGCTCTCAGAAAATTACCTAATAAAGGGTCTTGTAACAGCTAGAAGTGTTCTGATAAACCATGAGGGATGTACAATGATTAGTGATTTTAGATTTTTCCGTAACCTGGAGTTAAAAAAAAAAAAGAAAAAGAAATAAAAATTTAAAAGCTCTACAAATTCTACTGCTGGAAGAAAAGGTAAGACATCAGTAAGTATGTACAAGTTTATACAAAAAAAAACCCTCATCCATAAGTTCATTTAGATGGGATATTCTTAAAGACAAGAAAATGCACTTGAGATGAACTTTACTCCACTTGGCTAAATTTATGTCCATCCACAGTATAGCCTGTCGTTAAATGTCTCCTAGATATATTCACTTTAGGATTGTGTCAACCAGGGGTAGAGGTCAATATGGAAAACAGAGGTAAACTGTTTTCATTTTTCAGGAGAGGAGGGAACTGGTACTCATTTCTTTGACACTATGAAAGGCACTGTGCAAGCAGAAAGCTGGACGTGAAGATCACCATAGGAACAGGAAATGTAAATAAGATCTAACACTTTCTTATGGGGTGTAAAACTCCCCCCTAAGAATTAAAGGCATTATCCTGGATGACTTATAATGACCAAATAAAACCTGTTTTATTAATGCATATTTCACACTTAAATAAAGTGATCATTAGCATTTTTTTTTTTTTTATCATAAAAACTAGCTCCTGCCATGTTTAGGTATTTAGAGAAACCTATTAATGAGTCTGAGTTCATTAAATTAGTTCAAATTAGCTATAGTCAAATCAAACCAATTGTAGAATCAAAGTTCCTTCCATTCACATGGATAACTAACTCCTAGGAGAACACACTTCTGGAGCTCACTCCAGAGGAAGATTATAGGTGAGCTTCTTCAAAACCATAAAACATGCTAAGCACTATGAGTTAAACAAAATTCACAATATATTAAAATAGGAAATGTACTAAGTTTTCCACCCTTTCCCAAAATGTAAATTACAGGAAAATGTTCAGTGTGGTATAAATAAGGAGAAATAAAGAACTATTTTATAAGTTTGTTTTAAGGAATTATTCTTTGTAAAACAGATCAAAACTCATTTCTTTCAGGATATTCTAAGATACTACATTGAGAAAATAGAAATGTGTTATGAAATTAACCAATGTAATTTATGGTGTCTTTAAGTGGCAATAGGAAATAAAATTTAACCTAATAAATCTAATCTAAAAATTATTCAGACTAGCTTTCAATGTGTATTTACAATACCTTCTATCAATTTGCTGATAGCATTTCCTGAGCCATCCCAGACTGGGCATTTTTCTTCGAGTTGTAGCACCATTTAAATAAACTATCATGTAGTTTTCTGCTACTAACAGCTCCAAAGTGCCAATAACATACCTATAAAAACAAATTAAGTTTAAGCCTTAAATATTGCTTTACACTACCAAACTCAATTATCCAAATTATAGAATGTCCTTCCCTTCTCTTAAATGACAGCAAAGCCAATTAAAATTCTAAAACTCCATTGGTTGGGGGGGGGGGGTGCCTGGGTGGCTCAGTTGGTTGGGGATCCCACTCAGGCCAGGATCCCAGGGTCATGGGATTGCCCTGCATCAGAGGAACCTGCTTGAGATTCTCTCTCTCTCTCTCTCTCTCTCTCTCTCTCTCTCTCTCTCTGTGCCCCCCTTACAGAAGTACACTTCCTCTCTCTCTCTCTAAAAAACAAAACAAAAAAAGTTTTAAAATTGCACTAGTCGGTGTTATGATTATATACAAAAAAGAGTTATCTCTTAGAAATACATATTTAAGTGTTTATAGATGAAATGACATGATTTCTGGGATTTGCTCCAAAGTTACACAATGGGGAGAGCATAAATTTTGGGGAGGTATAAACTGTTAACTATGGAACTGGGTGATTCATACACAAAGATTCAATATACTTCTTTCTGCCTTTGTATATGTTTGAAATTTTCCACAATAAGTTTTTTAAGTTCATATATTTTGAGAGAGAGTGTGTGTGTGCACAAGAGAGAGGGACACAGAGGGAGAAAGAGAATCCTAAGGAGGCTCCACGCTGTCAGCGCAGAGCCTGAAGCAGGGCTTAATCTCACGGTTCACGAGATCAAGACCTGAGCTGAGATCAAGAGTCGGACACTTGACCAACTGAGCCACTCCGGCACCCCTCCACAGTAAGAGTTTTAAAAACAGCACTAACTTAAGAAACAAAACGATTCTGGAGAAATATAACAGAACTTAGTTCAGTTACATTTGGCTTCTTGGGAATAAATGCAGTTTAGTCATATGATTTTGAGATCAAAGCAATTTCTTTACACTTAATGTATCCTCAAATATAAATAATAAAGAAGCTGGAACAGATCATTTGAAATATCCCCTCCGGTTTTAAACTGACAATTTTTCTGCTGAGTTGGAGAACAAATAGTTGCATAATGCCAAAGAATAAGGACTTAACCAGGATGGGGATATTTATAATCTTTTTCCAGTTAAAGTTCACCTTCTTGAAATGGAGATCTAATTAACCCAAAATTCTTCCAAATATTTTTGTGAAGATACACTTACTTAAAGAGATTGTCCATCAGGTATCGATAGTTGGGTTGACCACTTTCAGGCATAAAACATACAGCAAACACAACAATGGCATTTAATCCATCGCCATAATATCCTGGAAAAGAAATCAAAGAAAATCGCTAGCATGATTTTACTTTTTCAGAGGAAATCTGTACAGTTGACAGATTATAGTGATTCACTTTCCCCAAGTTTTTGGATCAAAAATCCTGGTTTCTTATTTAATCTTAAATAGTCTTAGAAAGATGTTTAAATCCCCTCTTCTCAAAACAAGTGCAATAAAATCTCATAAAACCAGAAACCCAATTAAAATAGCATAATCAGAAAGCCAGACTTATTTTAGTAAATAGACAAATGTGACATAATCCAAGCAGACATAATACAAAAACATGTGCAATAAAACAATCTTAAGCAATTTATGGTTAAAGTGGGTGCTTTTCAAAAAATAGTTTTACAGTCAACAATACCTAGCATTTTGTGGATTTTCGAGAGGATTAAAAACTAAGAAAAGATTACATCTCTGACAATTCTAACAGAAGAAAAAGTGTTAAAATGTGTATGTTTATTAAAATGTGTATGTTTATTATAATCTCTAGATATTAAGCTGTATCCAGTAACAAACAGTTTTGCTTTAACTTTCATTTCTATTGTTTACAAACACACGCTGAAAAGGTTTAAACATTTCAAGTACCTTAGCATCTTCAATATCTTTCTTAATCTCAGCCACAAAACACATTGTGATAATTCAGTAGCATAAAATGGCCCTAATTATTTTCCCCTAATCCAAATAAAGCACTATTTCTGAAAGATATTAGGTTTAAACCATAAGGCAGGTCTCACAACTTGTTTCCCATGAACCAGCTGAATTAATGTAAGTCTGTGGACTTCCTGATCCAGATTATCCTGTTTTCTTCATCTGAATAAGATTAAATTAGGTGGAATAATGTAACTGCAAATATTCAAGTGATTTGTTTTCAGATGAATAAAGACTATAGAAATAAGGAAGGGAATGCATTTGGTAGAGTAAATTAAGTAGAAATGACTTTACATAAAAAAACCCAATCTGCTTAACCTGTGTGGTCCCTTTCCTGCATTAGGATTTCAGGTAATATGACATGTTCTAGAGAGTGACTTGCATTTTTTTTTTTAATGTTTATTTTTGAGAGAGAGAGACAGAGAGAGAGAGAGAGAGGCAGAGCACAAGCAGGGGTGGGCAGAGAGAAAGGGAGACACAGAATCCGAAGCAGGCGCCAGGTTCTGAGCTGTCAGCACAGGGCACGACATGGGGCTCAAACTCATGAACCGTGAGATCATGACCTGAACCAAAGTCAGATGCTCAACAGACTGAGCCACACAGATGCCCCAGGAGTGAACTGCATTTTGACTACCATTAACATTCTGGCACTATTTACAGCGTGTAAGTAAACTTCTGTACATGGCACAGATGGATAGAAGTTATAATTGTACTTCCAAAGCTTTTCCTATTTGACTTGTGATTTCTTAAGGATCAAAGCCTTCTATTTTTGGATATTCCACAAATATGCAAAGTTGGTGCTCCGTAAGAACGTGGAATGAATTAGTTCTGTACTTTATGGTAAAGCTACAGGATTTGTTTAGGGCTTTAAGTAACACCAGGTTTTACTTACACAACAAAAAGACTAGTACAAGAATGTTCACAGCAGTTTTAATCATAATAGCCCCAACTGGAAACAACTCACATAGCCATCAAAGGAAAAGTGAATAAGCCAAGTGTGGTCAAACCACACAATGAATAACACACAATTAGCAATAACAAGGAATAAACAATAGACACGTGCAACAATATGGATGAATCTCCAGAATATGCTGAGCAAAAGAAGCAGACACAAGAGTGTATACTGTATGATTCTAGTTACATGGAATTCTAGAACAGGAAATGTCATGGGGACAGACATTAGAATAGTGGTTACTGGGGAGGGGGTATTCATTGGGAAGGAGTATGAGAGAATTTTGGGGGCAATGAGAAGTTCTACCTGTCTAGAGGTGTAGGTGATATGGGGATACATGGTTACATGGGCATTTGTCAAAACTCACTGAATCTTACATTTCAGATTAGAGCACTTTTAAGTGAAAAAGTCAGAAAGAAGAAAAACAAATACTGTATGATATCACTTATATGTGGAATCTAAAAAAGCCAAACTTAGAGACTAGAATGGTGGTTACCAGGGACTAGGGGGAAAGAGGAGATGTTGGTCAAAGGGTACAAACTTCCAGTAATATGATGAATAAGTTCTAGGGATCTAACGTGCAGCATAGTGACTACAGTTAATAATACCCTATTATGTACTCGGAAGTTGCTAAGAGAGCAGATCATAAATGTTCTCACCACAAAAAAGAAATGGTAATCACTATGCAATATGTATTGTATCAGATCAACACATTTTACACCTTAAACTTACACGATATTATGTGTCAATTATAGATATCTCAAGAGGCTGAGACCAAAAAAAAAAAAAAAAAATTTGCAAATGCTACAAAAAAGGATTACGGCATTTCACTGTATATAAATTACAAACAGATAAAAAGATGAGAAAGTCTCAATTTTGGGGGGGTGTCTAGGAAGAGAGTGGGAGGAAAACAGTTTTTGCTGTACACTCTTGTACCTTTTGAACATACTGTGTGCGTCTACTAATGATTTTTAAATGTGGTTTTATCCTTCTACTTCAAACCTGTTATATTTCTAAAATGACATAAAAATTACCAGTTACAATTTTTAACTCAAGGGAGAGCTTCTTTAAGCTTTTACATTTCTGATATTGCACTAAAAAATATGAACAATCTTTGATCGCTCTTACCTCCGTGGCTGATAACTTTTTTATAGGGTTCAATTGCCTTCATATCAACCCTGTGGTCCTGTTCTCCAATTCTGAACATACGCCAGCGTCGTCCATCTTCTTTTTCCTCTGCTGCTGTGTATTCGGTAATTGAGCCTTTCCTAATAATTTCAGTAGTTTTGGGCTTTGGAAGATCATCTGTCAAAATAAAAGGTTTTTGAATCACAAATTGTTACTTATAAATAACAAATAAAAATAAAATTGCACGTTAACCACTTTACTATCTAATTAGACTGTTCAGAGAATTTTTCATTATACCTTCTGTGGAATTTTTAAGTGTTTCTTCTATAATAGAGGAAAAGGCTTCTTGCTCTTCGTATGAGGCCATTTTATGCTTTTGGAAAACATGGTTAACTCTTTTTGTATTGCTTAATTCAGAAAGCACCTAATCACAGTGCAGTGTATATTCATGAGTCCAAAAAAGATAATTCACACAACCATCAAAATCTTAGCATACTGGCCTTACAATACTGTTCTAGATTCTATTTACAACATTGTTCTTGGTAGTTACCACTATAGGTTATTTACAGTAACTGAGAGCAAACTGGTTTTTGTTATTGAGCACATAAATTACTCCCCAAACATTGTAATACCAGATAGAAAGTGGTTAACTAGTCAATGATTATTTCTCATTTGATCAATTTTATTAAGCATATATTTACTGAAAAAATTCTGACGTGTACATGCAAAAGTCTATTTTGAATTGACATTAGCCAAAGCAGAAGCACCAATGATTAGGTGTAATTTATATTTCAAGATTGCATTTTAGTGGATTTTAAATGAAGAAATGATTTTCAAAATTTTAGTATCATAGTCCTTACCAAAAGATGGGGGAGGGGGAACCTACTGCATGTTAGTTGTTTGTTTCCAAGATAAAGCTGTTAACGGAAAATATCCTTCCAGGAAATGACTACAGCAGCATTAAAGAAAGAAGAGACAAAACACATAGGCAGAAAACTATTTCAGTATCTTTTAAAAAAAACTGCTATAACTGGACTGCTTAGTGAACCAGTAAAACAGGGAAGAAAAAAGGAACAAAGATACAGCATATCAAGGATCTTACTCTTCACTTCAGATAAGACACATAGTGCCGAACACTGCTTTGAAATGAAAATCATTCTAAGGATGAAACCCACAAACAACTATATAAAGATACTGTACACGGCAATTATGTCATTAAAGAAAGCATCCAAAGCAACAGACATGCCAACTCCTTTGAATTCTAAATAACTAATAATCAGGAATATAAAGTTTGCAAGACTAAGAGTATACATAATTCAAGCTGGTTGTTTATACAGTGTAGGCAAACCTAATTAAAAAAAACTCCCTTCAAAGCTCCCTCTCTGTAAATCCTTAATTACTTGTAGCATATTCCCTAAATTACATGTCTCTTCAAAGCTTTTCTTGCTTAGATTATTGACTGAATAAAAGAACATGCCATAATTATCAAGCGATATTTTGGAAGCAACATGAGAAAACATAACTTTACAATACTGGGCAATTAAGAAAAAAAAAATTAAGCCACTTGTGTAATCTACTAAAAACAGTTTTGAAACATAAGAATATTCAGCGTTAGCAGTACTTCACATCTTAGTAACAAATACAGTAGGAACTTTAACATATTTCAACAAAATCCCTTCGTCATTGATTTTGGGTTCATGCTCAAGTTTTAAGTTTTTCCAATTATCCTAATACGAAACTGCTACTCAAAAAACACATATGCATACAGAGACAAACATTTATTAATAAAAGTTAGATAAAAACAATGAAGCATTTACCTTCCCACTCAAATTCATTACTGTTCTCTGATGGCGTGTCTAAGCCATCTAAGTCAATCTCTCCACTTTCATCCAAATCATCTGACAGCACAGAGCCATCACTAGGATCCAGGGTCAGGCTAATGTCTGGGGCCATGAGTTTCTTTCTCACCTTATTTCCATTAAGTTCTAGTGAGCATGGAACGGGTAAAAGAAAAAAAAAGGTGAAAAAAAGATTAGAAGGATTGTTTACATGCTCAAGTTGAGTAAGAGAAAAATTTTAATCACTTCATTCTTGAGGAAAATTAACATTAATCAGACACAATCCCAAAGCATTAATTTACAAACTTTGGATTTTGATCATTATTGTTTCTACATCACGGCAAGATGACATACTCCAACAAGGATATATCTTTTTAAATAACAGACGCAGATCTTACAACCAACTCTTACTACTAAAAATGAACTCCTCTCAACTTTTTATTGTAGAAATTTCCAAAAACCAAGAGTAGGTCTTTGGAAAGTTATAATTTCCAGAGCATTCCAAACACGCTTTCTTAAACATTCAACTCATTCTTTGGCTCCCTATAATAGAACAAAAAGTGAGTATATATATATATATATATATATTTTTTTTTTTTTTTTTTGCTTGACAAAGAAATGTGTTAAAAAATAGCACAAAGCCTATCATTTCATTGAAACCAAAATGTCAAGTTCTTACCAGGCTGGCTCTCTGGTCCAGTTACAGCTAATATATCTGCTTCCATACTATCATCCTCTGGTAAAGGTCTAGAAGACACAGACATAATTTTTATTTCACAAATTAAAAAAATTTTTTTTGAAGTTAAAAGAACTATTAAAAATATAGAACCAATTATGTGGAAAACTGAAGAGAGTGGTTTCTTAAGCTTCAGTAATTTACAAACCACTTTTAAAGAAAATTTCAGACTGTTGGAGATGACTTACATATTTAAATAAATAACACATAAAAGTAGATACAAATTCCTTATCTAATTCCTCTTGAATACAACTATAAAACAATTCTAAAAATTATAAACAACCTAAAAATATATATAATTCAAACGCAGGAATTTAATGTGACATATGATACAACGGGTGATGAAGGTAAATTGTCCCTCACATGGGATGATGGTGATGATGCCTACAATTCTTTTGAGCTTCGTATTTCTACATTACTATTATCCCCATGTGTTATGCAATGGCTTGGTATTCCCACCAGCTGTCCATATTCCCACTGCTAAGGGACCTTTCTATGCACTGGGATGGTCTTCTAACCAGGAAGGTATGGAAGCATCATTTACATAGAAGATCTGCCTCTGCCCTTTTTCTCTTAACCCAGCTGGTGTCAATACCATTGTAAACACAAATGCAAACATATCAAGGTAGCTGGCTAGATGATCTAAAAAAAAACCAAAAACCTTATTTAATAAATTTTTTCTTAAAATAGAAACACAAAATTTAATAATTCTTACAGACATTTAAAGACTCCATTCTCCCAGGAACCCCTTAGACTCTAAGAAATACCCCATTAAAGCATTTTTTTATAATAACAAAAATTTTGAAATTTACGTCTTGAAAACAAAGATGAAAGATTATAGAAAATCACATATATTTAGTTGGAATATAAGATACAAGAGAATTCATCTAACTGTTGGATGGGAACTCTCATTTTCTAGTATCAAATGAATACCTTTCAATACTGGGCTGTTTCTTCTTTTTTTTTTTTTTTTAAATGTGTATTTACTTTTGAGAGAGAGAGAGAGAGAGACAGAGAGAGAGAGAACACGAGCATGAGATGTGGAGGGGCAGAGAGAGAGGGAGACACAGAATCTGAAGCAGGCTCCAGGCTCTTAGCTGTCAGCACAGAGCATGACACAGGGCTCGAACCCACGAACTGCAAGGTTATGATCTGAGCCAAAGTCGGATACTTAACCGACTGAGCCACCCAGGTGCCCCTCAATACTGGGCTTCTTTAAGAAACTCAATATTCATTTAGTAAGTGACATGTCAATAAAGAGATTTTGAAGTTTTGTTTTAAATTTTCTTTTAAAAGTATTGCTCACATTGGAAAATCTTCATCTTGCCACTCTTCCTTAAGTTCCACACCTTCCATCCTCAGCTTAGATTCAATATCAACTACAAGCTCCTGATAATCCAGAGAGCCAATGTCCTGTGAAAAGAGAAAAATTTATAACAACGTATCTTCCATTTTATTTTTTAACTGCTTAAAAGGCATAATAATCTTGTACCTTAGTTCACACCTCCACCCTGGTTGCGAAATCAATTTACTGGGTTTCAACTACCATTAAAAAAAAAAAAAAAAAAAAAAAAAAAAGAATGAGAATGAAGAATGGTGTGTGTGTGTATATATATCCACACACATATATACACATATACATACGTATACACATATGTATATATGTATATGTATACACATATGTACATGTATACATATATACATATACATGTGTGTGGACATATATACATATATATATATATTCTAGCAAAGTAAGTGCTATTTGTAGTAAGGGTATTGTGCAGTGAAAATACTCGTTTTCAGTTACATATATGCATGTGTATCCCAGGCTGTGATTTAAAATTTATTAAATATTTTGACCTATGGAGAAAAATTATGCAATTTTAGGGGGAAGGCACAATGAATAAAAAGTAAATATATTCTCTACTCTAGACCCATAATTTTCTGTCATGTGGATGGAGGTTGATTCTAGAAATCCACAGTAAATCGCATTTACATTCATGATGGCACTAAAGCCAAGTGATATGTGTGCTGTATTTTTTTTAACTGAGGTATAATTAACATTTTTGAATTGAAGTACAATAAACATGTGTGCTGTTTTCTATATTTCCTCCCGTACAGTTTCAATGCCATAATTCTGGAAGTATTTAAAGAAGGCTATTTAGTAATTATCCAGTAAATTAATTTTGATTTGCCTCATATCTACACTAAACTTTTCTCATACAGTTCAGCATAAGTTTTCAGACACTTAGTGAGTATTTCCATTGATGCATCCACATGTGTTAACCTAGGCCATTAAATTTTAGTTTGTCTGAGGAAGGGTGTGGGGCCAACATCCTTATTTTACAAAGTGAAGAACCTAGAGATTGGTTTGGTTGATGGAATAAGAAACAGAGGTTTAAGTACATTATTTAAGAAGTCATAAAGATCAACTGGTTAATGAGTGCAACAAAAAACTGACAACTTTAGGGGGAAGAAGTATAAATGACTATTCAGTTGAATTACATTAGACCAAGTCAATAGATGACTAAATGTATTTTTTTTTTTTTAGATTTTTTTTTTTCAACGTTTATTTATTTTGGGGACAGAGAGAGACAGAGCATGAACGGGGGAGGGGCAGAGAGAGAGGGAGACACAGAATCGGAAACAGGCTCCAGGCTCTGAGCCCTCAGCCCAGAGCCTGACGCGGGGCTCGAACCCACGGACCGCGAGATCGTGACCTGGCTGAAGTCGGACGCTTAACCGACTGCGCCACCCAGGCGCCCCGACTAAAGGTATTTTTTGAAAAAGTAATAAAACATGTATTTCTTAACAGATAGGAAGTATCACTAGAAGTATTAAAAACAAAGCAAAAAGCGGTTGGCCCCAGTAGAAGAAAGAGGGTGAGATGGGGAGAATGACTGATGCATTTCATAGTAAATCCTAAACTATTTGACTTTTAAAATCATGTATATATAACTTTTAAAAATACTTATCAAATAAAACAAAAGGTGACACTCATTCACATTCACTTCAATTAGTCTTCTAAAACAACATGGAAGGATCTCAAGGATATAATGCTAAGTAAAGTGTCAGTCAGAGAAAGACAAATACGTGGACAAATACATCATATGTGGAATTTAAGAAACAAAACAAATGAACGAAGTGAAAAGAGAGAAACAAAAAACTCCGAGTCTTAAAAATAGAGAACTGGTGGGGAGGTGGGTGAGGGATGGGTGAAAGAGGTGAAGGGGATTAAGGGTACACTCAACATGATGAGCACTGAGTCATGTACAGATCTGTTCAATCATTCTACTATACAACTGAAACTGATATAATTCCAGTTAATTATACTGGAATAAATAAATAAATAAAGAAAGAAAACAAAGACATGGTTATGGTTTATGGTTGCTTCATGTGCTGTCATTACAACAGTCAAAAGATGTACAAAGCTGGGGGTGCCTGGGTGGCTCAGTCAGTTAAGCAGCAGACTTCGGCTCAGGTCATGATCTCGCGGTCCGTGAGTTCAAGCCCCGCGTCGGGCTCTGTGCTGACAGCTCAGAGCCTGGAGCCTGTTTCAGATTTTGTATCTCCCTCTCTCTCTGCCCCTCCCCCGTTCATGCTCTGTCTCTCTCTGTCTCAAAAATAAATAAATGTTAAAAAAAAAAAAGATGTACAAAGCTGTACAGAAAAAGCACTGTGTTCCAGAACAACAATAAAATTAGGCAATTTCTGAAGTGTTAGATTTCACATGGTAAACTAAATTTATATCTCTGCCAAGTTTGAATTCTTACCTCTGCTCAAAGAAAGGTTTCACACATTCTCAAAAGGTTTAAATTTTCGAGGACACGCTTTCAAGTACAGAAAAAATGGCAAATGCTATCTTTTCCTCACTAACATATTTTCTTGGAAAACTCAGTATTTATATATAGGAGTAAGGGATTTTTAACTCTTTGGGAAAACAATGAGCGAGGCAATGTTGAGTAGAGAAGAAAATAAACAGAAAAGGGATACCTACCTTACCAATCTCTTCTATTTAAGACACAGAACTAGTGTAAAAGACCCCAAAATTATGGTCAACAAGCCCAAATACTTAATGCTTATTGCCCTAGAAACTGATGCTCAAGAAGACTGAAACACTCTGTTAATACAGGTTTAAAACTGTCTCTTTCAAATTTTTAATTTTTTAAATTATTTTTTTTAAATTTACATCCAAATTAGTTAGCATATAGTTCAAATTTTTAATTTTTAAAATTTTAATTTACTCCTCAATGTTTTCTCAAGTCTTTTATAATCACATTAAAGTGAACTAATATACTTCCTAAATTCAATAATCAGAAAAAGTTTCCATTATTTTG
The DNA here is from genome assembly GCF_018350175.1 of Felis catus. Classification (NCBI taxonomy): domain Eukaryota; kingdom Metazoa; phylum Chordata; class Mammalia; order Carnivora; family Felidae; genus Felis; species Felis catus. The sequence goes on along the minus strand of NC_058373.1, from coordinate 45,050,908 downwards.
TCTCGCCTTTTTGCCAGGTGTTGGAAACATACCAGGATGTTCTTGGTGTCTTTTTCAAATATCCCACATACTCAGAAAAATATTTAATATCTCAAAAACAAAAGGAGAGACTGAAAGTGCTATCACTATATTCCCAACACCTAGCACAATGCCTGGCACATAAGCCTGTAAATATCAGTTACATGAATAAATACTTAACTGTAGGTATGACACTGGATAGCAAGCCTTTGTGTTGCTTTACCCCTTAGGCTTATTTTTCTTATTAAACTATGTAAGTAGGCTTTCTGTTGTTTTACTCCCCAAAAAGTGTAGCGAAAATATTTAGGGCAATCCACATCCATGCAATTATCAATTTCTGTTGGTAAAATTATTCCTCATTTGTAAGAGAAAATATGTAACTAACCTGTGAAATTCGATAAGACAAACCCTGTCCTTTCGATCCTCTACCACAGGAACCAGTCTATCACTTGAAAAGAACTTCTCTACCCAATATAGAGCCTGAGTCCTTCAGATATCTCAGCTGATTCATTCAATTTGTACTTCAAAATCATGAAGTACATGATGTTAATACACACAGCACATGGACATGGATATTTAGTTTGGGGATAATTATTTAAGCTAGTTAAACAGAACCTAGGAGGAGAGATAAAGATAGATTCACTCTTGACCATTCCACCACGAATTTTAGGGAGAAAATACACTAGGTGGATAAAAAGTTTAAACAATTGAGAGAATATTGTTCTTGGAAGCACTTAGTCATCAGCAGCTGTAAGAACAGGAAACAAACAAGAAAGGAGCAATATAAGCACAACCACTTTGAAGGAAATCAGGACATTGCTGACTCACAAGTTAACTGTGCCTGTTTCCCACTTTTTGTTCATAGATTTAGCAAATTAGAATGGGGAAATAACACTTTAAGATGCCATGTGTTAAAATAACCTAATGCAACAGGAATAACTTGATTTCTCAACAGACTTGTGGTACCGGGAGAACATCATAACTTGTGCCAGTTATCAGTGGAAGTCATAGAGATAAATTCACAACAGTTGCTGACCTCAATGAGGTTAAAAATCAAGGAGAATGTATTTCCTCCTGACAGTCTCTGGAAGGAGGTGTGGTGGTAAATTCAACCAAAATGAAGAAGGGGTTTCCCTATGCAACTCAAGATTGAAAACATTAAAAGCAAAAATTAAGTATTAAGGGGTGCCTGGGTAGCTCAGTTGGTTAAACGTCTGACTTCAGCTCAGGTCACGATTTCACGGTCTGTGAGTTCGAGCCCCGGGTCGGGCTCTGTGCTGTCAGTTCACAGCCTGGAGCCTGCTTCAGATTCTGTTGTGTCCCCCTATCTCTGCCCCTCCCCCACTCACCCTCTGTCTCTCAAAAAATGAATAAACGTTAAAAAAACTAAAAAAAAAAAATTAAGTATTAGAATCATATTTACAACCGTCTTGAGTTATAAATTATAATCTTACATGACAACTTTACTATTATGTAGTGTAACAGTTCTGCTGGAATAGGTGCTAGTAACCACCATCTACAGTTGCAGAAGGAAATGCCCAGGCAAGCCTTTCACTTCCCCATTTAAATGAAAGGGCTTCATTCTAAATATTTATGTTCACTTTGCCCTGTAAGGTTGGCAACACTGGTAGCACTATAGGAAAACACTTCAGGCCAACTTATATGTTTACAAAGATCACCAAAACACCTACAGAAAAATCTTATATGCTTGTCACTACTTGAGAGCAGGATCATGCAGGGGTTTTTAAGAATGAAATGACACCATGATCTGTCACCTTACACCTATTAGAATGGCCATTCTCGATTCAACAAGAAATAGCAAGTGCTGGCAAGGGTGTGGAGAAAAAGAAGCCCTTGTGCACTGCTGGTAGGATTGTGAATTGGTGCAGCCACTGTGGAAAACAGTATGGAGGTTCCTCAAAAAATTAAAAATAGAAACACCATATGACCCAGAAATTCCACTTCTGGGTATCTATCTGAAGGAAACAAAACCACCATCTCAAAAAGATACATGCAGCCTCATGTTCACTGCAGCATTATTTACAATAGTGAAAGTGGAGAGGCAACCTATGTTTTCATCCATGAATGAATGGCAAAGAAACTGTGGCATATATATAGAATGGAATATTATTCAGCCATAAAAAGAATGAAATCTTGCCAGTTGGGACAAATGGATAGACCTTAAGGGTATTATGCTATGTAAGATAAGTCAGACAGAGAAAGACAAACACTATATGGTCTCACTTAACTTATATGTGGAATCTTAAAACACACATAAAATGCACACACACACACACACGCACACACACCAAGTTCTTCGATGCACAGAACAGTGGTTGCCAGAAGGGAGGGGGGTTGAAGGAGTGGGCAAAATGGGTGAAGGGGGTCAAAAGGTACAAACTTCCAGTTATGAAATAAATCCTACGGATGTAACGTACGGCATAGTGTATTACAGATCTGAAAGATGCTAAGAAAATAATTCTTAAAAGTTTTTATCACAAGATAAAAATTTTTAACAATATGTGGCAATGAATGTTAAATACACTCATTGTGGTGATCATTTCCCAATATATAAAAATATCAAACCATTATTGTATGTACACCTCAAGCCAATATGATGTTATATGCCAACTGTACCTCAATTTAAAAAAAGAGTAAAATGAGATACTCTGTCAAAAATGTTAACACAAAATTCAAGAAAAATTACAATGGTCTGACTCTTCTCAAAATTGTGAAAATAAAGCAAAGAATAATTATGTCACCTATAAACAGTACTTTTAAAAAAAAGTTCTTAATGTTCATTTATTTGAGAGAGAGAGACGGAGCGTGAGCAGGGGAGGGGTAGAAAGAGACACAGAATCCGAAGAGAGCTCCAGGATCTGAGCTGTCAGCACAAAGCCTGACATGGGGCTTGAACTCATGAGCCGTGAGATCATGACCTGAGCTGAAGTCAGAGGCTTAACCGACTGAGTCACCACCAGGCGCCCCTAAACAGTACTTTTATTATCAGTATGCAGAACATAATGGAGATGCTCTAAGGCCTTTACAAAGATTAAAGTATAATACTGATCTCCTTATTGTAGTTATAAATATATTTTTAACATTTTTTTAATTATTTATTTTTGAGAGAGAGAGAGAGCGCGCGTGCGAGGGAGGGGCAGAAAGAGAGGGAGACAGAGAATCTCAAGCAGGCTCTGCACTGTCAGGTCAGAGCCCGACAAGGGGCCGGAATCCACGAGTTGTGAGATCATGACCTGAACCAAAACCAAGAGTCAGACGCTTCATCGCTTAATCAACTGAGCCATCCAGGAGCCCCTGTAGTTACAAATATTGGTTGTAATATAAAATTATAATTTTGAGGACGGCCTAGGTGGCTCAGTCGGTTCAGTGGCCAACTCTTGATTTCGGCTCAGGTCATGATCTCCAGGTTCAGAAGACTGAGCACAGTATCAGCGTGGAGCCCTCTTGGGATTCTCCCTCTCTCTCTGTCCCTCCCCCACTTGCAGTTTCCCTCTCTCAAAATAAATAAACCTTAAAAAAACGATAATTTTGGAATATTACTATCATCACATTATACTAGTAATCTGCTTTACACCATGTAAGCTTAATAAGACATCTTTCCATCTACTGTTAGCCAAGGTTAATTTTTCAGAACTGGCTATATATACTTCCTTTTTTAGATGCCTTCCTGCATCTCTGATCTTACCAGCATTTCTCCAGATGGAATCTGGAGAACTACTTTCCTTTTCACATTTACTAACCACTTGCACATTCATCATCCCCTATGTTCCAATCAACAACTTCTGCGAAGTATAAAACATTGGTGTTATTATCACCATTTTCTTCTTATATGTGAGGCAAACGACACTACATCCCGGTTCCCAGATTAACCCGTAGACTATTACAGCACACTGTCTCCAGTTCACCATCAACTTTATACAGAAGAAGCCTGCAATGCCAGATCTGGTTACATTTAACTTCAAAGGTCCTCTAACGCTTAAAGACTACAACAGCACTGACTTATGATGGTCTAGTTCAAGTTTCATGTTTGCAGAAGTGGACCTGTCATACTTCCTGTATAAGCCCAACAACGTTAGGTGGCAATTGAGATTAGAAAGATTTAAGAAGAGTGTGGAGAAAATGTAAAATGACAAGAACTAAGTAAAAGATGTACAAGATCATCAAGAAGATAGTACAAAAGGGAACTAAATTGGGTAACTTCAGTTACCAACCTTATCCATTTACAAGTTGCAGAAATTCTTACACAATTTTAGAGAAAGGATGTTTAATTGAAAAAAAGTTAAGTAATTATGCATTAAGACAGAGATCCTAATCAAAAAAGGTGAGGACGAAAAAAGCAACACTAAAATGCAACCACACACTTCAGCGAACTATAAGGCACTATGATTACCAGGATGAACAGGGCAAACGCTGTGCTCTCAAAGAGCTCCAGGAACAGGCAGACAAGGTAAGTTTCAAAGCAACATAACAGACCCAAATAAACTCCTGACTTAACGTGAGCAGATCTAGTTGATCTCAAGGTGCATCAGCTACACCCAGGAAACCCAAACCATTAAGCAAAAGGCAAAGTCTGAATTCACGCAGGAATTCGTCTTTTCACAGAGGAAGGTCTACTAAAGCTTTCATTACAAATGCCGCTTCCGCGTCTACTCCCCGAGAGTATGAGGCACATCAGAAGTCCAAGTTTCTTTGTTCTGCACCAGGACTGACGCTGATCCTAAATACGGGACCAAAGGGGCCAGGTTACCGCACCCCGACTAGGGTGTGTGCAGGGGGAGCGGAAAAGGGGCAAGTTCTCTCCTGAGAACAACAGCACAAACGGCAGACGGGTGGCGGGGGGCGAGCAAGGATGGCAAAGGCAAGCAGGAGCCGAGCCAAGGGCGGGGGCCTAAGCTGGGTGGGGATCCGGGAAGCGCCTCCCGGGCAGGTTCCAAGGCGCCCCCTACACCGGATAACTCTCTGGGCTTCCTCTCTCGGGCTGTCCAGGGGACACGCGCCCCTCAGACATCCGCCCCAGGCCCGCTTCCAGCCCAGGCCCGCCGTGCCTAGTCTTCCCGGGCCGCACTCACCCCGGAGGAAGCCTTGGCCCCCTCGTCTTCTTCGCCCCTCCAGGCCGGCGACGCGGGGCTGACGGCCAGGTCGCAAGAGGTAGCGCCGAGAGGAGCCCGCTCCCCTCGGACAGCAGCGGAGACCCTGGCCCAGTCCCCTGGCTACAGCTGCAGCCGCAGCAGCTGACCCGGATGCAGAGAGCTGCCCCGGCGGAAGTGGTAGTATCCGGACCTTCTTCAGGCGAAGGCGTGGCGTCTTCTCTAAGCAGAGCAGGCCTTGCCCCCACCCCCTCGGCCGTCGCGGACGAACGCCTGCGCAGGCGTCCGCCGCCGGGAGCCCTGTATTCCAGCAGATCTGGCGGCGCTTGCTCGCGTGATGGCGATACTGGGTGCTCGGGTCTCAGAGAGCCTTTTTTACACTCTTTATTTTGGCTTTATTGATCATTACAATACATTTGTAGCATAAAATGGAGAAAAATAGGGGAGGAAAAGTACTCGAGGCCTCATATTGGGGAACTAAACTTCAGAAAAACCCTTGGCAAAATTCTCGAGGCTGAATAAAACAGTGTTGCCCCGAACACAGGGAGCGATCAGATTAGTGTTTTGGATTAACAGTTAGTTGTGGACCATGCTCTAGTAAGATAAAACAAAAATATTAGACACATTTTATTATTAGAGTCAACAGCCATACAATTACTTGTAAAATTACTATAAAGTTTTCCAAACGCTTACTCTAAATTTCTGCACCTGTCTCACCGTGGATTGGTAACAATCAGTTCTCTGAAGGGCCCAGCTCTCTATAGCTTCAAGGAACTAAAATTATTTGGGGAATATAATAATCTCTCTCAAGAAATTTCATCCAGTAAATCCCTACAAAGGCTCAACGGTCAACTACTGGGCAGTATATTTGTGAATGGGGGGAGGGTGGTTGAGGGGAACAGAAAGCTCAAAAATTTGAATCATTGACCCAAAATGCAGCTCCCGGGTTTACACTGTTTTGGCAACATTTACTGACCGTTGGCAGGTGGTTAAACTCTCTGTGTCCCATCTATAAAAATAAGGAAAAAACAACTTCATAGGATTTTTGTAAGATAAAGTCATATTTATTAGAATAGCGCTTGACATACTGTAATCATATATGTTAGGTATTATTCCCCCTAAATAGCTGGCAGAGAAAACAAAACTTACCAACTGGTACACAGAGCTTTAAACAACGTCTTGGATCATGCTTATGTATGTGATTCCATCTTCAGTTACAGATTTTTCGTAGTTCCATAGTTTGCTTATTTCAGTCCCGCAATGAGTAGCATTCCTCACAGGGTGGCAGCAAATCATTTGAAATCATATACAGTTATGTGATTTGGTTGTTGTTGTTTTGTTTTGCAATCTTCAGTTTCTATTTCATTTCAGTAACTTCACTGTTTAATAAGCTCGGTTAGTGTTTCCTTTAGTTTTGAAGAATCCATTCTACGAGTTATCTTTTTATCCCCATCTCATGAATTATCCATACTTATTGCTGAAACATTAGAAACTATAAATAAGGCAAAAAAGATAGTCACTGCTAATACCTTTATGCATATCCTTTCAGATTTTTGTATACATATACCTATATAAATAGCACATACATGTTTTTATAAAAAATGAGATAATGTACCTAATAGTTTATAAATTTTTTTTCATTTAAAAATATATCCTGAACTCCTCTTCAGGTTGGTAAGTATATTTCAACACCATCGTTTCTATTTTGGGTAATTTACATATTAACAATTCCTTATTGAACATTTAGGTTACTCCAATTTTTTTTTGATAATGAAAAACCACACTTCACAGAATGTACAAAAACATCAAAAACATAAGACTAACTGATTGTCAAACAAGATACTAGTTATATTTTCAAATAATACGCTCAGTATATTTTCCTTCAACTTTTAGGTGACATACCTTTAAGCAATGGATCCAACTGTTAGCCTGAAAAAAGTATAATTAAGACACAGTTTTCCTTGTGTTTGCAGATTTTTTTGGACAATCTTTAGTATATTTTTACAATCACTTGTTGTCTAGTATGGGTGTCCTTGAATAGGTATTTAGAATATTTAGAATCTTAAAAATTGAGGGGTGCCTGGTGGCTCAGTCGGTTGACCATCCAACTTCGGCTCAATTCATGATCTCACGGTTCATGAATTCAAGCCCCGCATCAGGCTCTGTGCTGACAGCTCAGAGCCTGGAGCCTGCTTCAGATTCTGTGTCTCCCTCTCTCTCTGCTCCTCCCCTGCTCACACTCTGTCTCTCTCTCAAAAATAAATAAAGATAAAATTTTTTAAAAAAAGAATTGGAAAGTAATTCAGAAGAAAAAAGTGTGGCTTCCAGACCCGAAGTAAAAGATACCATTTGGAAAGTGATACATTTGGTCAGAACCACCATCAGCCATTTCCTTGTGGTTTTCAGCTTTGGTGTTATGTTTAAATAGGCTCTCCTGGGCACCTGGGTGGCTGAGTCAGTTAAGCCTCTGACTCAGTTTCAGTTCAGGTCATGGTCTCTTGGTTTGCGAGTTCAAGCCCCGCATTGGGCTCCGCGCTGGCAGTGCAGAGCCTGCTTGGGATTCTCTCTCTCTCTCCTCTCTCTCTGCCCCTCCCCGGCTTGTGTGCTCTGTCTCTCTCTCTCTCTCTCAAAAATAAAAAATAAAAATAAAAATAAAAAATTGGCCCTCCTCACCCTAAAATTATACAAGTAGTTAATAATTGTTTATAGTTTCGGGGCACCTGGGTGGCGCAGTCGGTTAAGCATCCGACTTCAGCCAGGTCACAATCTCGCAGTCCGTGAGTTCGAGCCCCGCGTCAGGCTCTGGGCTGATGGCTCAGAGCCTGGAGCCTGTTTCCGATGCTGTGTCTCCCTCTCTCTCTGCCCCTCCCCCGTTCATGCTCTGTCTCTGTGTCCCAAAAATAAATAAACGTTGAAAAAAAAATTTTTTTTAAATAATTGTTTATAGTTTCATCTTTTTAAAAAATACAAACATTAAATTCAATAGGAATTTTGTAATATATGCTTATGATATGAGGTAGGGAATCTGATTTTTCCCACACTGACAAACTAGTTCACTTAACATCATTTATTGAATAATCTGTTAATTCCTGAACTTGACTAGGACTCATTCAAATGAAAGTTTACCTTCAAAGATGTCATCTTAGGTTACCCACTTCATTCAAGTGTCCATTCACAAACCTTTCGCCAGACCTTTGTATACATTCACAAACTGTCACTGAACAAACTTTCATTGAACAATATTATGAGTCAATACTGTCGGTCCCTAAGGGTACAGGTAATAAAGACACAGTGTCTGCCTTCAAGGAGCTCAGAGACTAGTCAGGGAGAGGGGCAAAGGAACCCAGTAAAACAACTTGGTGGATTGAGGTGATGTTGGTACTTCCAAAGGACAGCTAAATAGAAGGGAACTAAACAGATGGCCGGAGAGGAGTAGGAGGTGGGGTCAGTAAAGGAAGACTTTGGGAAGGAGGTGATCTCGAGCTTAGTAGTAAAAGGAGAATCTTCTGAGCAGAGGTAATGGCATGTGCAAATGCACGGAGGCTTCTAGGAACCGCACATCGTTCCTCACGACTGGAGCCCAAGCTGTGGGAGGATGAGTGGGTGTGAAAGGCCAGTAACAAAAATAAGCCATCAAAGGCCAGATGAAAGGGGAGGTTTTTTTGATGCTAAGTATTTGTTCAGAGCCAATATAATGAGCAACGTGGAAAAGCAATCAATTATTACTTTATAACTGAACTCCAAAAGAAGAGATTGAAACATGTCCCTCGCAATGACAGCGTTATTAAGTTCAGAGAGAACCACTTTGAAAGCGGCAATATTCATTTGAAAATATACTTCAGTACGTGTGTTAAGATCATTCATGTTACTTTGTCATACTTCATCTATCAAAACAAAAGCACTTAGCCAAAATAGGCTTGCAGAGTGCTGAGTCTATACCTGCTTCTCGCCCTCACTGCAACCTGGGATCAGAGAGGTAGGATGTGAGATGACGAAGAAGACATTTCAGACAATGCTAGGAAAATGCTTGTGTGAATTCAAATTTTAGAAGGCAGAATGTACATTAAACAAAACTCTTGAACAATACTGCCCTCCCCACTGTATAATTTTATAGGCAGATTGTTATTCTTGCTTATGAGCATAGAAACTCAGTGATGTTCGGCAGCTCACTCATAATTTTTGAAAAAAATGTGAAGTCTCCTTTTCACGTGGGCTGAAGATGTCTTTGCTGGTTGAGCTTGAGGGTAAAACTGGATACAATTATGTATTCATTTAATTATTCATAACTTGAGACTGCGATGCAAGTATATATATATTTTTCACTTATTCACTTTATAAAATTCTAAACTAAACCCAGCAGCAGTTTTGTCTTTGGCATGGTGACAAGTTTCTTTTTGACAATGAACCAGTAAAAGAAATAATTCCAGAGAGAATTGATGCTTCCCTATTTCTGAAAATGAAATCGGACGGCACACATATATTACACATCACTGTTGCGAGATGTTTCCACATTTCACAGAGCCCAGCACATGTTTTTAAGAAATGTTTCCATATGCAGAATTAGACTATGGCCATTTAGGAGGAAAACAAGGTTAATTTGCCAGAGAATTTTAGTCCACAGGACTTTAAGTATTCATCTCATTCAGGGAAATAGGTTATGGATTGAAGTCATGTGAGAGCAAGAGCTCAGATCTGGAGTAAGTCATGTTTGTTGAAGATGAGACAGGATATGCATTTCATTCAACGTACGTAAGAAAAGTCTAGTGCTACTTTCGAATGATCATCAGAACTAATACTGTGAACAAATCTTAGAGTCCACATTCAAGTCCTCTGTGAAACTGTTTCTGCAACGTCATGAAAGAAATAACAAATAGGAGTTTACAGGTATCTGAGGATATACATTTTATGATCTAAAAGAACAAAATCTGGACAAATCATAGCAACAACTAAACTGGACATCATGGTTGACATTTGGAAAGAATGTCACCTATCCTGAACAGGGGTCATTATGAAAAACCACTCCCCTTATTAATTAATGCTCTTGCAAAAGTACTGAGACATAGTATCCCCGTGCTTGGTTTATTACTAAAGTAAAGAGTAGCTTTGAAGAGAGCAGGAGATTTGACTCTTCTTTGTCTCAGTGTGGCATCTATATTTGGAAACATGCAAATAAGTGATAGCTTCCAATTAGAAAAAAAGCAGTTTGATTGACTGACTGATGATGATGATGATTTTTACCAGTGATAATGCTTTTCAAATTCTTCCTGGGCTGGGTAAATAAAAGTGAGAATTTTCTAAGGTCATCCAGACTAATACAAAATTAGATATAACACTGTCATTCACCAATGCGTTTATCATTTATTCTGCATCTTTAGAGTCAAAATGCAGTCTTATTTGCCTTAACAAAACAAGTGTATTTCAAAATGCACAAAGAATTGTTGGGCCAACTGGGAATTACATGCTACTCAACAAAGCAAAGTGCTAACATGGCTCTATGTAAGGCAAATGCACTTTTATTTAATTTCATACAAATATAAACATTAAAAGGTCATATCATCTAGTTCACTATTGCAATAGGCTGTATGTCCTACAAATGTATTTCCAAAAATACTTCACTTGCTAAGAGTAACTACCTCAACTGAGAGAATCTAGATCATTATATATATTTTAAAACAGTGCAGGTAAAATGTACTAACTCAATTCTTTTTAATGAATGTCAGTACAATGAGGAGAAAATATTAATATTGTAACATTATTTTTCATTTACATGGTTCCCTTAGGATACTTAAAGAAATACTTTTTTTCCCTATGTAATTGCTAAAGCACCAAACAGTACTCCCTGAGAAAAAGTAGGACACTTTCCAGTTTCAGGTATGTATGTTTGGAATGGGGAGACATGAAAGACAGAAGTTTACCATGAATTATCAGCTTTAAAAGATCCTTAGTCTCTAAAATTCTAGATTTTTTTTGAATGGAATACTAATTTTTCAGCAGGTCACTCATTAATGTGAGGGACTTTTCCTATACATAGATGGGAGATGCTATTCCATTACACAATGCCCTTACTCAAGCACTATTTACAAAAATTGTATCTAGTAATCTTGGTGTGCAGTTTGGGATATGAGAGAGTGTGGGGCGAATTTAAATCAATAAGATGACTAATGCCTGAAATTACATTATTAGTCTTTCTTAATTAGCTTATGACACTGATTCATGTTAAAATGCAATTATTTTTCATAGAGGGTTTAACACATAAACTTTACGTTAAAATGGAAGGCCAGGGACTGGACAGGGATTAGGAGAGGCATTCTAGTCCTTACTCTGCTACAGTCTCTGTGACCTTGGGAAAGTACTCTGTCTTCTGCAGATCTTCAATTTCCTTGTCAGTAACTAATGGGGTATCCAAGACTCATTTTGCCTCATTTTTATTATTTTGCTGAAAGCCGAGCTTATTGTTTCCTTAAATTTTAGAAATTCACTCAAATGTTATATGGGTGCTTAAGTACAAATACCTGAAAATTACACACCTTCATATTATTGTCTGCCTTAGAAAAAATTGGCATTAAAAAACCCCAATCCAAGTGCATACATAAAACCCATGCCAGATAATAGGAAAGACACTTTATTTTTGGGACAGAGAGAGACAGAGCATGAACCGGGGGAGGGGCAGAGAGAGAGGGAGACACAGAATCGGAAACAGGCTCCAGGCTCTGAGCCATCAGCCCAGAGCCCGACGCGGGGCTCGAACTCATGGACCACGAGGTCGTGACCTGGCTGAAGTCGGACGCTTAACCGACTGCGCCACCCAGGCGCCCCAATAGGAAAGACACTTTAAAGAATCTGAATATTTACCAGGGATATTGGTATTTACAGTTTGCAGGTTTGCACAATACAGTAGATAAAGCCCTGAACTCAGAATAAGCAGATTTCCTTTAAAATTCCAGCCAGACCATTGAAGATCTCCCCCACACTCCATATTCAGTATGTATTCTCTAAGACTAGGAAACAGGCAACGGCAAATGAAGAAAAAGATGGTAGTCTCAGGGAGTCTCAGGCACTGCCTTGAAGTGATCACTTTTGTTTAAGGACCATTCTGACAATAAGGAGTTCCTTCAAAGTTTAGTTTATGAGACTGCCTCTTATAATAGTTTTGGCTTTCGCTCTTTAAAGAAAATTTTTTAATCTTTATTTTTTGAGAGAGGGAGAGACAGTGTGAGCAGAGGAGGGACAGAGAGAGAGGGAGACACAGAATCTGAAGCACGCTCCAGGCTCCAGGTTGTCAGTACAGAGCCCGCCATGGGGCTCGAACCCACAAACTGTGAGATCATGACCTGAGCCAAAGTGGGTCACTGAACTGACTGAGCCACACGGTCAGTTCTTTAGTCCTTTATCTGACGTGAAGGGACAGAGGACACATGCTGAAATGAAATCACTTGAAACCTGTCCCTCTTTTTCATTTTAATAATTCCTTTTGTAATTTGACTATTAAAAAAGACATTCTCTAGCAGGCCAATTTCTTGGCACAGCTATATATTTTTTTAAGCATTAATAGGAATGTATATAGTTTTCGGTTCTTAGAGTATATTTTCTAAAGGTGTCCCGGGAGCCTTGGAAATAAGGGGTCTTTTTGTTAAATTAGTAAATCTAGCAAAAAAACCCAAAAATCTCATTTCAATTTATTTCAGAACAAAAAGTCACAGGTCGTGGTCTTCACTGCCCATCTTCCCCCACATTCTCATAAATTGATTAATTTTTGATCTAGGAAAGAATAATTCATTTTTATCTTCATTTAATTTTAATAGTCAAGGAGTAGTCTATAGAGATTGAATACATTTAATCCTTCTGCAATTAGTGTCAAATGTCCTGGATGTGGATAACTAAAGAAATACAGACCCTCCCACACACTGACAGAAACCTTTATCAGGTTTAATGTTTCATGTAAATGATCCTACTTGAAAGGAAGCTTGTCTTGTTTTCTCTCCTCCCTTTCTGTCCTCGTTAATTGTTTGTTTTTAAACCTAAACTTTCTCTCAGCTTCTCTGAGAACTGTAGTCTTCACTGGATCAACCACATGATCCCACGAGGATAACATTCTGCCCCTGACTTGTCTCTTTTGGGTAGAGGAATTAAATTTTTCCCCTAATCCATTTTACAACCACATAACTTCTGTGGGATGCTCCAGTGAGGATGATAGGGTCAGACCTCACGAGAAAGGTCTGGATATGTTCTGTGCGCAGCAAGTGGATAGGATTATTGTAAGTAACCAGTGGCTGCACACAACTCGATCCATTTGGATCATCTCAGATTTGTCACCCAGGGGTGCCTTTTCCGAGCAGGAATGTTGTCCTTCCTATGGGGGAAGCCCAGACACAAAAAGCCACCAAGCACATCAGCATCCAAAACATCTTAAATACCCTTTCTTCTTTCTTGCCTTTAAAATCAACATTTGAGTTTATAGGATTGACATCTATATAGGTTTTATAATTAACCATCTTAATACATGAAGAATATAACAACCTAATACACCTCCTTTAATTTCTAGTGGAGTTATAAAAGCATACGGGCTATTACTAAACATGACTCATCAGGATTTTTTAAAAAAGTTAATTTAGTTATCTCTTGTCAAGTCACTATTTAATGTTACTTTCTATATTTGCTGTGATAAGCATTAAAATCTGTATATTGGTTGATAAATCATTGTTTAGGAGTGTCTAAAGGGTTCAGTAAATTGTATGAAATTGCCATAGTGTAATAAATGGTTATTTGATAATGAATGAAATTGTTTGAAAATACTGTTAAAATGTCAAGTTTAAACATATAGATCATCACTCAAAAGGAAGGCAAACATGGAAACCACAGTGACATCATAAATATACGGCAATAAACACATTTATTTATATCGGGCAAGTTGTAGGTACTTTGTATAAATGTGTACAAATTGATATATGAAGTTAATTTCAATCTGTAAAAGTAATTGCATTGGTTTAACTTATTTAACTCTCCTTACAATAATATTTATTGCAGGAAAAGAAGGTAAAGAAATAAATGATGATAAATAGATAAAATACATAGGAAATGGGAATTGTTTTACAACTTAATTACACTGTCACATAAAATTATCACACAAATACACCAACCAGACAGCAGAAATACATTAAAACTCTATTATCCAATGCAGAGAACAGTTTTTTGTTGGCCTTTATTTCATTTGCACATTTAAAATAATTTTTATTTTTTTCTACCAGCATAAAATGCAAAACAATGTTGAAAGCAAAAAGAGTAAGTCAGGAACAAAATTTTTCTAAAAGAAATGTTCTGTTTTATACAATAGTGTGGAAAATTCACATAAAATCGAAGAAAAGTGCAGCAAAAGCATTCCCAACTCCCCACAATAGCTATAGTGAAGAAATGTAAATTTGGGAACTCAATAGAAAATAAAACTGATTGATTTGTTTTTAAAGATTTTAGTTTTTAATTTTTTAAAGTAACCTCTACCTGCACTGTGGGGCTCAAACTCATGACCCAACGATGGAAGAGTCACAGCCCTACCAAGTGAGCCAGCCAGGTGCCCCATTAGCTAACGGCTTGGTGAGACTGGTGCAGAAATCGTAAGATGAGCACATAATTTAGTAGCTACTAAATCTTTAATGGCAAAACATTTCATTCTGGGCTAAGTAAATATATATGGCAAAGATTCACTGGTTTTTAAAAGTCAACTCAAATTCCCTAATACTTAGTAGGGATGTGCTAGATACTGGGGGTGTTACTTTTTGGCTTTGTCCAGGAAAGGCTGATCATCTAATAGGGGAGATGAGACATGTCCAGAAGAAATAAGGCATATTTGTTGATCTGTATATATGCTTACTCTGCTGTTAGTTTCTCAACCATAAATTGGGACCAGAGTATAGTGTCACAAAACTTTCCAGTAAAATTCTTAAAATTTGGTATCGATCGCCATCTTTGATATCTAATCCTAAAAATTCTGCAACACATTTCATATCTACTCTTGTAACATATTTAGGTTATTAGGGCAAAAATAATTTCATTTATTCTATGGAAATTTAAAATTTATAATGAAAAGTACACAGTTTAGTTTGGGAAAAGTGAACATGATAATTAAACTAGTCAAAGAGAAACAGTCATTGAAGAGTTGGATGAGAATTAAAAATAATTACGAGAGTGAAAAGCTTAAAGGTTTAATGCACTTAGTAACAGAAAGTGATTCAAAAGCATATCATGCAATTTCTTTATGAGGGTCAAATATTTAACCATGGATAATAAACTAACTTTTTAGATGATATTTAGTTTTTATGAAACAAAGCCATATTTCTTTCTCAAATCTCATTTTTCTCAATATCCATTCAAATAGACGGCAAATGTGTGGGTCTTTCACAGTCTGGAGGTTAAATAGGACCCTGTAAACACAATGCTTGGATCATAACAAATTGAATTTATTCTTCCAATTTGTTATAAAATGCCAAATGGGGAAGCATAAATAACGAAGGACCAATTGACCAGACAAGGCTTATCTGAAATTATGCCCTTCCCTAAATTTGAAAAAAAATGTCTGATAAATTCCTAATCACTGGTGTTTGAAACATCTCTAATACTATAGGTCTTACAGAGCCATTTTAAAGTTTTGTCTGTTGATATGCATATGTACATATTTTCATTTTATATACATTTATGTATATGTTCTGTTACATGTACATTTCCAGTGGGCAAATTTTTTTCCTAATAAGGAGAGGAAATTATGGAAATACAGTTGTAACAGCAGTCAAATTGTTTCAAAATTTTTAAATGATAAAATAAGAATAGCCCAGGGGCGCCTGGGTGGCTCAGTCAGTTGAGTGGCCAACATGGGCTCAGGTCATGATCTCGCGATCCGTGAGTTTGAGCCCTGCCTGTTTCGGATTCTGTGTCTCCCTCTCTCTGACCCTCCCCCGTTCATGCTCTGTCTCTCTCTGTCTCAAAAATAAATAAATGTAAAAAAAAAAAATTAAAAAAATAAGAATAGCCTATTTTTAGTATGCCAAAAATCTAGTATTCCATTTTTATTGCTGTGAAAAGACTATTTTTAATAAGTCAAATTTAATGATGAGAAAAATGTCAACGTAATTCTTATCAGAGAGAGCTAGATCTGATTGTTCTTAGTGGCATGATATATGGTAATTAAAGAGTATTCTAAATCTTAAGGGTTTCTAGGCTCATTTTGACTTCAACTGGTGAATTCATTTATAAAAGAAAAGAAGTAGACATTGAAATAGGTAAAATACAATAATAAAAGTAATTCAAACATGACAGTTGAAAATGGAGGTGTTTAAAAAGAAAATTTAGAGTATCAGATATTGATGAGAGTACAATCATAAAATGTTATTCCTAGAACGATTTTCATCTTCCTATAAATTAAATAAATTGACTCACTTCTGAATGTTAGAGTCTTCAAAATGATATGTATATACTGAAAATATGATCTTTTTTATTGGCTATTGCTACAGAAAGGGTCATAAGTAATGTCAGCCATTAGTAGAATTTAGAAGATATCATTTATTATACTTCAGAATGGCCTGTTATAGACAATCGTTATTTAAGAAAATATTGAACATGGGATGTAGTTAATTTTTAACATATTGGAAATATTGTTAATTTTAAATTTAAGTTCCTCTATTCTCAGAGGGAGCAGTGTATAATCTTTTAAAAAAATTTATACCCGTCTTAAGACAAAACTCAAGAAAGACAACGAACGTAGCAAAACAGAAATGCCTGCATCTCTCTGAACATATTAGATGCTATCGTACTGAAATAGAACTCTTTTGCTTTCATTATTTTTTAAAAGGTTTAATTTTTAGGTAGTCTCTACACTCAAGCTGAAGCTCATACTCACCACCCTGAGATCAAGAGTCACTGCTCTACTGACTGAGCCAGCCAGGTGCCGCTGCTTTCATTTCTAACATCCTCTTAGCGTTAACGCTTTTGCTGATGCTATTGTTCCTTCCTGCCCTACCATGACACCTATTTCTCATTTGACATGCTTTCCTACACTGTCATTTGGGTGCCTGGAGAAATTTTGTGTGTTTGCGTACGACATTTTAAGAAGAGAATAGGGTAAATCCTTCTTTTCTTTAAGATTAGAGATGGGCCTGGGGCGCCTGGGTGGCGCAGTCGGTTAAGCGTCCGACTTCAGCCAGGTCACGATCTCGCGGTCCGTGAGTTCGAGCCCCGCGTCGGGCTCTGGGCTGATGGCTCAGAGCCTGGAGCCTGTTTCCGATTCTGTGTCTCCCTCTCTCTCTGCCCCTCCCCCGTTCGTGCTCTGTCTCTCTCTGTCCCAAAAATAAACGTTGAAAAAAAAAATTTAAAAGATTAGAGATGGGCCTTAGAATAATCCACGCGCTCTGTTTATACAGAAATGACATTCAAGTCAGGTCAAATAAAAACAGGAAATTCCCAATTGGGTCCACATTTACACCAGTAGAAGTATGAATATGGGAAGTGCCGCCTGGACCTTCCTAAGACTTGATCTGTCATAGATACCTGTGAATGTCTATGGGTAGAGACCTAAGATATGGACAGTAGGGATAACACTGCCCATGGGCCTGTGTTTGGAGTGGTTCTAAACGTTTTCAGAGTTCAAGCAGCTGTTGCTATATGGCACCAGGGAGAAGAGAAGAGCGAGGAATACTACCAGTTGGTGCTAAAAACAGACTGGAAGCCCTGGTCCACATTTGCAGAAATACACTGCCTGGACTTGGCAGCCCCTCCTTGCTTTCAGACCTCTTTCTCTTCTTGAACATGAGTGGTTGAAATATTTTCTTCCCTTCTTTTCCTCTTTAGTACAACAATTGTTGTTTTGGTCAGATTTTTAGGCACAAATAAATTATTTTACTTAAATACATATATACTTCTTGCTGAAGTTGGGGGGTAGGAGTTCAGAGAAGGACGATAATACAACCTGTGCTTTGCCCCCAGCCTTAAAAAGCTCTAAAGATCTGGACAGGGGCCTATTTCACTAGACAGATAATGAAGCTACTATGGAGTGCTTGTTGGTGTACTGTAATTTTTGTTTTCTTTTTTTCCTTAAGCCAGACTTATCAAGTATAATTTACATATATTAAAATTCACCCCATTTAGATGTATAGTTCTATGAATTTTGAAAAATGTATATAGACTTGTAACCACCTTCACAGAAAAGATACAGAATATTTGTATTATCCCGAGAAGTTCCCTTTTACCGGCCCTTACCGTAGCTGTTGGCCTTAACCCAGCACTGATTTATTCCTTGTCCCTAGAGTTTTGACACTTGAGACTGTCATATAAGTGGAGTCATAGAGCATGTAGTTTTAGTTTGGCTTGTTTCTCTTAGCATGATGCTTTTTGAGATTTATCCGTGTTGTTGCATAGACCCGTAGTTGGTTCTGTTTTATTGCTGAGTAGTATTCCATTGTATAGATATACTATAATTTATCCTTCAATTGATGGATACTGGAGTTGTTTATACTTTTTGATGATTTTGAATAAAGCTGCTAGAACCATTTAAGTACAGGGCTTTGTGTGTATATATGTCTTTATATGGCGGCGGGGGGGGGGGGGGGGCTAAATACCCAAGACTGGTTTCTGGGTTGTAAGGTAAGTCTACTTTTTAAAAAATTTTTTTTAATGTTTTTATTTATTTTTGAGACAGAGAGAGACAGAGCGTGAGCGGGGGATGGTCAGAGAGAGGGAGACACAGAATCCGAAACAGGCTCCAGGCTCTGAGCTGTCAGCACAGAGCCCGACGCAGCGCTCGAACTCACAGACCGTGAGATCATGACCTGAGCTGAAGTCGGACGCTCAACTGACTGAGCCACCCAGGCACCCCAGTAAGTCTATTTTTAACTTTATAAGAAACTGACAAACTGTTGTCCAAAGTAGCTATCTTGTTTTTCATTCCACCTGCAATGCGTGTCAGTTGCAGTGGCTCTTCCTTCTTCTTGGCACTTGACATTGTCAGTTTGTTCTGATTTGAGCCCGTCTAACAGTTAGTGAAGTGCCTTGTAATTTAATTACATCATTTCATGTCTATAACATTTGATCCCACGGTTCAATTCGGTGAAGTTTAAATGACTCTCTCCACAAGGAGTTTGTCTTTTAGTTGAGAACCTAATACAAACATACACAAAATCCAACGCAGTATTTCAACAATTGTCCAACTTAGTAGCAAGAAAACTATCAGATGAAGTTCATGATTGATTTCCAGGGAGTTGTTCAGTTGACCATTGCTACAGCATTTAACTATCCCTGAATGTTTTTGTGGACACCAAGCCTAATGGATTCTTCCTTCACAATCTGTTACTAGTTTTTTGTTGTGGATTTTTTACTGTCGACACTTCAGGCCTTTATCATCTCATCATAGATTACTACAGCAATTTCTAACTGGTCTTGTGCCATCTAGATTCTTTCTACTATAATCAGACCTAAACACAGCCATTAAACTCCTCTACCTAAAATGGTATTCTGCTGTTGTGTAACAAATTACCACAAACTTAGCGGCTTAAAACAATGCTATTATTTGTCCACAGTTCTGTGGGGCAGAAGTCTAGACGCAGTGTTACTGGGCTCTGTGCTTAGTGTTCACAAAGCTAAAACCAAGGTGTTGGCCGAGCTGCTTTCTCATCTGGACCTGGGGCCCTCTTCTGAGCTCACGTGACAGAGTTCAGTTCATTGTAGTGGTAGGACTCGGGTTCCCATTTCTTACTGGCTGTCAACTGGGAGATACTCTCAGTTCCTCGAGCCCACTCTCATTCCTTGACAGGTGACCTTTTTATCTTCAAACACTGGGATAGAAGTTCTCCCTCTCATCAAATCCTTCTTATGCCTCAAATCTTTCTTTCTAAACAGAGCCTAATCCCATTTAAGGGCTTACCAGATTAGGTCATGTCCACCCAGGATAACTTTACTTTTCTTACAGTGAACCATTTTCATAAAACATAACCTATTTATGATTGTCATGTCCCATCTATGCTCAAGCGTGGGAATTAGACAAGGTGTATACGGCAGGGAAGGGGAATATTAATAAAAGGCAATATTGGATCAGATCTAGGTCAAGAAATTAAGTCTGTGTCCTTTCTCCTCCCCAGAGTCTCATTTCCCTATAAATTATATCCCTGGGCCAAAGGGTCCTTGAGCTTGAGTGGAGGAGCGCCACCCCAGTCACGGCTTCAAACAGTGAGAAGGGTTCTAGTCCCTCATTTCTTTTCAGGCACCTTACTCTTTGGTATTCTACAGAAGCTGAACCTCCTCAATATGCTTCTGGACCCAGAGTGCATGCCACAGTTTGGGCTCTAGTCATTGCACGGTTTTGAGCGGAGGATTGACATGATACGATATACATTCTAGAAAATTATTCTGGCTGCTGCCTTGAGAATAGGCTTTGGTGATCAGTGGTGCAGTTGAGGAAGCCAGAGTGGAGGCAAGGAGGTGAGCGAGAAGATGCTGTACTGACCCAAGTCAGAGATGATGGTGGCTTAGACCAACACGAGGAAAAGAATCAAGACGGCTGTGACTACAGACGTGAAGCAAGCAGTTAGAGGTGATCTGGCCTCCAGCACTAAGGTTAGAGGTCTACTGGACCAAAGGATCAGAGGTCCTGAAAAAGGATGGGGCTCTCTAAAACTGGACCGGATCATTCTGGGTTGGGAGTGATAAAGTGACCCCTTGGCATTGATGGTGGAGGAATAATTTAATCTAGACCCAGCCAAAGCTTCTGTTTCTGAACATTCAGTGCCAAGTGCTTGCCTGCATCAGTCTGTGCTCAGCACTTCCGTGGGGGGGGGGGGCTCTTTTCTGTGTGATACCCCTAGTTTAATCCTGTTACCTTGGCAGTTAGCCTTGGCATCCATAGCGCCCATGAGAAATCAAAGGATAATTCAGATTCATAACCAAAGTGTCATTTAGGGCATGTCTCTGTGCATAGAAAGTGAAATCAAATGTTGAGGCAATTATGAGAATTATTCAGGCAAAGACATTTCTTCTTCCCTTATATGGATATTTCATGAAAAATTTCTAGGCCTGTCATTAACTAGCTCATTACTTTAATTAACCACTTCATTATGTAAGTGTAGACACAGCCTTAAAATTATTTGTACTGTTTTTTCCTGTGTGTAAATAACAGCGGAGTAAAAAAATATTAATTTATGAATGTAATTGTGTAGGTGATCACTCCACATTTACTCAGCACTAGCAATTAGTGCATGCAAATCAGCTAAGACAAAAGTCTCTCTGATCCTATTCGGAATACAGGAAGAGTTAATTTGCAAGAATGCCTGTTTCTGGCCCATCTGATTCTCTAAAGTCACGTTCTTGCCTCTGAAAATCAGAAACTGACCACATTTGTTGTGTGCTTTCTGATCACTGTTAATGCCCTTGCAAACACAGGAAATAAAATGCTAACAAATCATCATCCATTACCTAATTATATTTACCTAGACAGATAAAGTTGGGGGGAGGGGGAAGAGTGGGTCATATTTTTTTTTAAAAAAAGGCATCTCTCATTTGGCAAACAAAGATGAAATTTATAGCTTAATTATTCCTCATAGTGCCATACATAGAGCCTTTTCTGTTAAACATATCCAAGTCCTGAGAATTTTCTCCCAAAGAGGTGTAAAATGTGTGTTGATTCCCAATTAAATCAGTTCCCCCTCCAGTGGGGATAGTGCTAATGGGATTTAAACGTTCTTGAGGCTTCACTAGGGCACACATTAGGAAAAATCCTGACGTGGATGGAATATTGCTCCTTCAGCAACACAAATATCAACTAATAGAGAACTGTACAACTACCTCTGACATCCTGCGTTGTGGAAGCTGCTTGAATTAGTCATTTTCATTAAAAATCATGCTTGTGGATGAATAGCAGCAGTTGGTTTGTCTTGATCCTTGGACAATATTTGGACATTTATTTCTAGGTTGTTTATTTAAAAATGCCCGATGCTGAAGTTTTATGAGATACACCCACAGGTCTGTGTAAACTGAGCTACATCCGCTGGCCACTGTGACCACATATATTATTAACTCTTTGTGTGCCATGGGAAGCAGTCAGGTACCAGTCTCCCGAAGTTGAGAGCTGCTTTGAACAGGCATGGACTGCAGTGGTTTCCGGGAGATGAAGGTAGGTATCTAAATCCGCTTATTTAAAGTCAGTCAGAGAGAGACAGATACCACATGTTTTCACTCATATGTGGATCTTGAGAAACTTAGCAGAAGACTATGGGGGAAGGGGAGGGGGGAAAGAAGTTACAGAGAGGGAGGGAGGCAAACCATGAGACTCTTGGATACTGAGAACTGAGGGTTGATGGGAGGTGGGGAAGAGGGGAAAGTGGGTGACTGACATTGAGGAGGGTACCGGTTGAGGTGAGCACTGGATGTTGTATGGAAACCAATTTGGCAATAAATTATAAAATCAATCAATCAATCAATCCACTTATTTAATCAGGGAGGGGCTCGGTTCAATTTTTCTTCTCCCATTTGTTGCAATTCCTGGGTATCTCCACCAGAGGGAGCACGGTTAATGTTTGGAGAAAAAAAAGGAAGTAGCCTTAAGCCTTACACCCTTACTACTCACAAAGGTGGTAGATAGCTTTTCTATCAGAGGCTGATATCTAAGTGCTAGCCACATGCTACGCTTTCATAGCATTATTTTGTTATTTTTAATCCCTTCAGTTTAAATTACATTATTTATTTTTAAATAAAAAATATAGTCATAAGTTTCAAAATTTCTACAGTACAAAAGTATACAGTGAAAACTCTCCCTGCTACATTTGTGCCCCAGCCTCTCAGCTACCCTCCCACATGCAACTAATGTTACCAGCTTTTTTGTGATGTGTCATTTCACAGGTATTTAATGCTATCAGTTTGTTTAGAGCTAAGTTATACATATAAATGTAAATGAATACTTTCTTTCCTACCCTTTTAAAGATTCTAGTGTACTATACGCACAGTTCTGCATTTAGTATCTTAGAGATTGTTGCCTATGAATGCAAAAAAAGATCTTCTCCAATCCTTTTAATGATGTCATTGTACACATGTACTGTAATTTACCCTATCAGTTCCTTACTGGGGGACAGTTAGGTTATTTAAAAACTTCTGTGATTCCAACAATCCTACAATGACTAAGCCTATAAAAACATTACTTCTTAAGAATGCAAGTTTGCAGGGGCATCCAGGTGGCTCAGTTGGTTAAGCATCCGACTTCAGCTCGGATCATGACCTTATGGTTCGTGAGTTTGAGCCCCATGTCAGGCTCTTTGCTGTCAGCACAGAGCCTGCTTTGGATCCTCTGTCCCCTTCCCTCTCGGCCCCCTCCCCTAGTCTCTCTCAAAAATAAATAAACACTAGGGGCGCCTGGGTGGCGCAGTCGGTTAAGCCTCCGACTTCAGCCAGGTCACGATCTCGCGGTCCGTGAGTTCGAGCCCCGCGTCGGGCTCTGGGCTGATGGCTCGGAGCCTGGAGCCTGTTTCCGATTCTGTGTCTCCCTCTCTCTCTGCCCCTCCCCTGTTCATGCTCTGTCTCTCTCTGTCCCAAAAATAAATAAAAAACGTTGAAAAAAAAATAAAATAAAATAAAAATAAATAAACATTAAAACATTTTTTTTTTAAATGCAACTTTACCTGTAGGATAAATTCTGAGAACTGGAGGACCTGGGTCAAAGAGTATATGTATGTATAGGGTATTTCTGATCATGGCACCATTTTACACACAAGGGCTCAGAGAAGTGGAGTGACTCACCCAAGGACACGCAGTTATTAAACACTGAAATAGGATTCACACACATATATAATTTAAAGACAAACAATAGAGGGGCACCTGGGTGGCTCAATCAGTTGAGCATCCAACTTCAGCTCAGGTCATGATCTCGTGGTTCATGAGTTCAAGCCCCACATTAGGCTCAGACTTGTTGCTGTCAGTCTGTCAGCTCAGATCCCGCTTTCAGATCCTCTGTCCCCCTCTCTCTACCCCTCCCCTACCTGCACCCTCACAAAAATAAATATTAAAAAAATTAAGACAATGGATATGAATATTTAAACAAAACAAATTATCTATTTAATGAGAATATACGCACATTAAACTAGTTTTTAATCATTTAAAAATAATACAGTGGTATTATAGCGAGAAGCATTGAAAAGAAAATGAACATTCCTAATTCTATTACCCAGAGATAAACTATTAATTTGGGGGTACATATCCTTCCATTGTTCTTATTTACAAAATAGGACCCTATTTTAAATATTGCTTTATAATCTATTTTTTCTCTTATTAATATTTAATAATTAGCTTCTCAGATCATTAAATATTTTGCCTTAACATCATTTTCATAGCTTCAGTGTTTTCTATTATATAAAATGAACCATAATTTAACTAAATCCCTTATTGTCAGAAAATGTTCTCATGCCTCTCCCCACTTTAAGTATGATACGCAATACTGTGAGGAACATGTTTGGACTGGATTTTATTTTATTTTATTTTTTGCAATCTATTGCACTAGGGCAGCACTCTAGCCCTCCTTCAGTCCCTTTCAGCCTCTGGATCACCCTTTTGGGAGAATTCAACATTGTAGTTAGTCTTTGCAAAGTGGCAATGCCCAGTACTCACTCCCCTTCTCCCCTATTTCTGCACATGAATAGAAAATAAGGGGACCTGGTTATTCCTCAGCTCACTTTGTGGTAGTGTCGCGGTCTGCTCAACCGATCAGACATTTGCTCCCAGGGCTTTGGATCCCACGACAATGGAGGCACAAAAGGAATCTTGGAGGTCAAGGTCATTCTTATGGGACGGGTGGTGAAGGGCCACTGCTCCTGTGGGGTGACCTTGGTTTATCTGGCCCCCTTGTATCCTAGATCTCAAGCATGATTCTCTAGCCTTCCATTTATTTAGTGGGCTCCCAAGATCCTTGCAAAATGGTCTCTCTTTGGTTAAGATAGCCAGAATTGGTCTTGATTGCTCGCAACTGAAAACCGTCATGAATGCAATGGTAATGGTAAGCCTGATCCATGATTATTTTTTTAGGTAAAGAAATCATTTACGAAAGAAGGGAAAAAAGGATTGCTTTACATAACAAATTCTCTCATGCATTTTAGAAAATCATGGATCAAGTAAGGTACACCTGAATAATTTAAGAATTGTTTACTGGCTAGCTTGTCAATAATCTTTTGGCAACTTATTAACATAGAAAGCTGTAGATTTGTCAAGAAGGCCCTCTGAGGGGTGTCTGGGTGGCTCAGTCAGTTAAGCGTCTGACTCGATCTCAGCTCAGGTCTTGATCCCATGGTTGTGAGTTCAAGGCCCACGTTGGGCTCCATGCTGCAGGTAAAGCCTACTTAAAAAAAAGAAAAGAAAAGAGGGGGCGCCTGGGTGGCTCAGTCGGTTAGACATCTCACTTCTGCTGAGATCATGATCTCACAGTTCTTGAGTTCAAACCCCACATCAGGCTCTCTGTTGTGAGTGCAGAGCCCCTTTGGATCCTCTGTCTTCCTCTCCGCCTCTCTCCTGCTAGCACACACACACACACACTCTCTCTCAAAAATAAAAGTAAACATTTAAAAAAAAAGAAAAGAAAAAGAAAGCCCCTTGATACTTGTGAGGTGATAATTATATAAAAAAATTAGTTGTATCTAGCTTTAGACAAACTCAATGTGTATAAATTTAGATCTATTATTCATATAAATAGGGAGGGAAGAGGGGCTCATTAGAAGACTGAAATACAAAACCTAGAGTTTGTCACCTCCTAGCACCTTTACCTTGGGCAAGTCACTTGACCTCATGGAATTGCTTCTTGATCAGCAAAATTGGGGTAGTAACAAGCCCTATATTACAACGTTGCTGCTTAGAGTCTAAATGTCAGGACGTATGAGATGCATGTGAAAGTATGTTATAATCTGTAAGATGTGAAATAGCATTTATTTTATAATTGCAGGAAAGGACCATTTCTGGTCTTTTTAGAGCTTGTTCATTATTTTATACCAGACAGGTTTACATCAAACCACCCTTAGAGTATTCAAGTCGATTCCATTTACAAAACTTCGGCTTCTTAATTACTTTAATTAGTAAAAGCTATTTCTGGGGCACCTGGGTGACTCAGCTGCTTAAGAGTTATGACCTTACTGTCATGAGGCTGATCCCCATGTTGGATTCCATGCTGGGGTGTGGAGCTTGCTTAAGATTCTCTCTCCCCCTCTCCCTCTGTCCCTGTCCTGCTTGTGCGCACTCTCTCTCTCTCTTAAAAAAATGATAAATAAATAAATAAATAAATAAATAAATAAATAAATAAAAGGTATTTCCTTTCCTTTCCTCCTTTCTTCTTTCATCTTTCCATTCATATATGGTTAGTATCTAGGACATTAGAGTGAAAACAAAGGTGATAGTTATGTGTAGTTCAATTAAAACAACTTGATTCAATACTTCTTCCAAAAACCTATACTGTGGATTGAAAACTGAAAAATTTAATCAATTATTTAGCTTCCACAGTGCCCAGCCATTGTGTTTTATAACTGGTTCTCCTGATATGACAGGAGTTCTTGAAGTCAGTGACCTGAGGCTACACTCTACCAGTTACCTTATAGAAAAATAATTGGGAAGTGATAAAGAAGTGTCCTTCAAAGGGAACCAGCCCCACAGAAGCAGATCATTCCCTGGAGAGAAGGGAGCATCTACGGTTATCCTTTCATATCATCTCAAGGGCCATGTGGAAGTCAAGGGAAGTCCTGGGGACACCATTCTAGGGATGATGGACACGGACAGCAGAAGGGGTGAGGATGTAGGTCTTGAGGTCATGAAAACTGTAACTTGCTCATATTTGTTTTTCTTGTTATCCTGGTAATGTCACCGTTTTTCTATTGAGTTGATTTCTTTCCTGTCCATGTGACAAGCTGGATTCTTGTCATGTCTTCCTCTGTTGTTATCCTGGTCTCTTAACTGGCCTTCCTGCTCCCATCTCTCCTCCCTTTCAATTCAGTTTTTACACAGCTTCCAGACACAGGGGAGAGAATGTCAGTTTTTATCAAGTGCAGCATAATAGGTCATTACTAATTAATTTGTTTATTGACGATCTCCTATCCTCCCTAGAACATCAGCATGGACTTGGTATTGCACATTTCTGTATCTCTAACCCCTAGTACCGGGCTCGGCACATGACAGGAACTCAGTAAACATTTGTTGGGTGAACGGATGAATGAATGAATGAGTGAACACCTTTCTGTGGGATGACCATTCCTTTTTTCCATCATGTACTGAAATCAGACTTGTTCTTCAAGGCATAGCTGACCTTCTCTAATTGTTCGTCTTTCCCTGTACTTTTATTCATGTCATAACATGCATCAAATTCTTCTTTGTATTAAACTAGATCTGTACCCCACTGCTTGTAATTACCTCACATGCAGACCCTGTGTCCTGCTCACCTCTGGCTCCCCTACAATGTCTAGCACATTGCAGATGGGAGTAATCAATTAGCATTAAGCTAGTGAGTATTCTTAACTTCTTCAGCAGGTGACTCTCTACGATCATCCTAACTGGTCAATTCCAGTGACCTAATTTAGACTGGCAGAGATTTCAATCGACATGCATAGCGAACATTCACATCATACAGTTAAAATCTATGGGGGCAAAGAAGGAATCTAAGGCATGCTGTTGGTCCTTAAGGGGCTTACTGCTTAATTAGGAATACAAGATGATTCCATTGACCACAGCATTAGAGCCACTTTAGGATTCTTGTTAAAAATGTCGCCTGACAGAAGACCTCCTGAATCAGAATTTCTAAGGAGGTGGCTGAAAATCTGCATAAAATCTTCATAAGCTCCCCAGATAACTTATATTCTCAGCAAACTTTGAATTAATGAAAACCCCAATTGGCCTCATTTCTTCTTTCATTCCCAAATGGTGCATCTGATCCCTAATTATAGATGCAATCGGTCCCCAGTTCCTAAGAATAATACTAGGTTCCAGATCAACATGCAATGGCTTAGTATCAAATCACCTCTGCTACAAGTCTGGTATCTATCTCATTCATTCAGTCATCAAATTTCATCCATTCATTTATCTCAAAATTTACTTAGAACCTGCTGGGTTTATAGTATTACCCCTGAGGCTTAGGTCTCATTTGTAGATTTCTGCCTTGGTCCTGATTCACAAGTCCTCATCTATTAACCTCCTATTAGAGAAGTTCCCCTTTGGACTGAAGCCTCATCCTGTCCTTGGGCTTCCTCCCCTCAGAGACTGGCGCTCTGTTCTGAGCTGTAGGTCAGTGGCTGAGGCCCAGCTATTTGTTGACAGTGTTTCCAGAGACTGAATGCTTACCTGTCTAGTCTCTGGCTTTCTGGAGTGCCAGATCTAGGGCCTCCCCACTGTCTGTGCTCATTTTAAGTAAATGGACACAGTCTTTATATGGAGAGTAAGGCTTGAAAGATATATGAATAAGTGGCTTTTCTAACTCTAAGTGTTATACAAGTGCTAGTTATCATCATAAAAAATAGGAGCCAGGTATAAATGCAGGATGTTATCAGCACAGAAGTACTGGAATACACCTATCTCTGGTCAGCCCTTGGAAACTGTGAAGTTAAGTAAAAACAAGGTCTCATAAATGCACCATATTCAGAAGCACATGAATTGCAACTGACAAGTTTACTTATACTTGAAGCTATATAAAATGTCCAAATATTTTTTAAAAAGTAAAGAAAAGAAAAAGCAAGACTTTGGCCAGGACACTCAGGATAGTAGACCCTATCAGTTGTCCACTCAACAGCCTTTCCATCTTCTTGTATTTCTTTCTTGCTGGGAAAGCTGATTCTCATTTCAGAGGCTGAAATGTCCAAAAGGTACTTTCCAGGTTCCTCTGGCTAGGGCATTGGCACGTGATCCAATAAGTCTTGGTCAAGGGACCCAAGCGGAAAGTCTGCTGGTGAAGTTCTGTGAAGTGTTTTTCCCTGATGAAAAGAACAACACTGCCCTTTCTGCTTTCAGACATAGTTGCCAACTTGACGTGTGGGGCGGCAGCAGCCACCTTGCTACAATGAGGGGATAAGCCTGAGGATGACAGCTAATACACTGAAGATCAATGAGCATTAAGACAGAAAGAACCTGGGTCATTGATGTCACTGTTGAGGTATGGAATTAACCTTGCCTGCAGCCCCTCTAAAGTTACTACCTTAGTAAATGATCTTTGTTTGTGCCATTTTCAGTTAGGTTTTCTGTATGTGTAGCTAAAATAATCCTAAACTTAAATGCAATCTTTAAATTAACTATCTCATTTGTTACTATCCTGGGTGTTTGTAAGGACAGTTTTATTCGCCTTGCGTCTTTCTCTGATTGAGACTTTGGTTTGAGGAGTAGCTACAGTAAAAGTAAAAGTAGCTGCAGTTTGGTGGGGTATGAGGTTATATATGTTATATGATTTATTATTTTTTTAATTTTAGAGATAGAGAGAGGCAGAGGGAGAGAGAGAGATAGAGAGAATCCCAAGCAGGCTCCACGTTCAGCACAGAGCCTGAAACAGGGTTTGATCACACAACCTGGGGATCATGACCTGAGCTGAAATCAAGAGTCAGATGTTTAACCAACTGAGCCACCCAGGTGTCCCTAATTTAATTTTTATAGGCCAAGCTCAAATGGTTCTGCCACTGCACAAAGTAATATTGACTCTGAATTATAGATGTGGTAAGTAAGGTAGTGTGTCGTGTAGAGACCTATGCAGGAGGGGTGTTAAAGTTAATATTAGAATTCTGTGTCTCTGACTTGGGTTTGCCGTTAACATGTCTGGATTCGTGATATAACATTCTGACTGGCATAGTTAAAAATACCTGCCAAACCACAAGAAACTCTTAAACACAGAGAACAAACTGAGGGTGGGTGGGAGGGAGTGAGGGAGAGGGGAAAGTGGGTGATGGGCATTGAGGAGGGGACTTGTTGGGATGAGCACTGGGTGTTGTTTGGAATCCAACTTGACAATAAATTATATTCGTAAAAAAAATCATCTTCACTCCCCCCCAAAAATAAAATAAAATAAAATAAAATAAAATAAAATAAAATAAAATAAAATAAAATAAAATAAATGAAAATACCTGCCAAAACACTATGACATGATTAAAAATATCCTTTTTTCTGGAAACATCTGGGAATTCTTGTTTCAGTTAATTGGAGATGTACGTGTGCATCCAGGTGTGAACAGACCACAAAGGCCCACTATTCATTTTCTTTTCAGTTAAACTGACCCAGGGGATGTTTTTCAAAGTTTTCGTGCAAAAAAGTACACACTGTACATTTTCAATGCTGTGTTCTATAAATTAAGTGAACAATGTCCATAAGTACAAATTTACCCACTGGAATCTAATAAAGAATCTAATTTTAT
This sequence comes from Felis catus, assembly GCF_018350175.1. Taxonomy (NCBI): domain Eukaryota; kingdom Metazoa; phylum Chordata; class Mammalia; order Carnivora; family Felidae; genus Felis; species Felis catus. The sequence continues at coordinate 45,020,419 of NC_058373.1, read as the reverse complement.
GGACAGAATTTGAAATTCATTTTGAAGGTTCTTGTTCTGAGAGTCCAGGCCAATATATAAGTGTTTTGCCTTTGCAAGTGATAAGAATGCTGAATACATTTCATTTCAATTAGTATAATTTAACAAGAATCACAAATTGTTTTAGTGTGAGTTTGCTAAATAACAGATATTGTGTACTATGGCAACACTACTAATTATTCAGTCTAGTTAGTATTTCTAATTATCCTTTAAAATGAAGTTTATAATCATAACATGATCCCAAGTGAATTAAGAAAAGCAATAAAAAGATGTTGAAACTCACAACAGCTAAAGACAGTTACTTCAGTATTTTTTATATCCAGATAAGTAGTAATTAGCAGAGCTAATTGATTTTTAAATTTGTATTGTAATAATGAGAAAAGCAATGATTCAATTACAGTAAGATTATTTTTCAGGACTATGATCAATGAGCAACAAGTAATAAAGAGAAAAGATAAATAACGTGTCCAAAATATGACTATTTTCCACATTTTAGAAATGGAAGGCAATCTTGCAATGACTTGCAAGTATATTTTATATTGTAGAGGTTAATTGAATTATAGATGAAGCAATTATGCCTTGTAATGTAATCTTTCCTGTTTAAGGCTGGAAACTACCGAAGTGCATGAATACAAATTAAAAAAACAAAAATAAATTTTTGCATTGCAAAGAGAATACATATTAATTAACAATTAGAAAATATAGATGAACAAAAACATCAACAAAAAAAATTTAAGCAAACAAGTCCCATTACTCAAGAGATAACCATATTTTTTTGTACATTTTGATGTATATTCTCTGACCTTTCTATGTATCATGTATATTATGATACACAGCTTCTACAAAATAGAATCATAGTTATTGTTTTATACCCACATTTTTTTATTTTGAAATGCTTTACAACATAGGGAAATTTTGGAACTACAGAACAAAGAACTCCCTAAACCCATCATCCAAGGATCCCACTTAAGTACCAATAAATATTCTTTACACAAAAAGATCCCATCCAGAGACAGATGTTGCTCTTTTCATGTCTTTGTAGTCTCCATTCTGAGACAACTCCAGTCCTAACTTGACTTTGATGATCTTGATGCATTTGAAGATTACAGTTGTTAATCTTATTATTATTAAAAATTTTTTTTAAACATATTTATTTTTAAGAGAGACAGAGAACAAGTGGGGGTAGGGGCAGAGAGAGAAGGAGACATAGAATCTGAAGCAAGCTCCTGGGTCTGGGCTGTCAGCACAGAGCCCGATGCAGGGATCAAACTCACAAACCATGAAACCATGACCTGAGCCGAAGTTGGATGCCTAACTGATTGAGGCATCCAGGCACCCTGTTAACCTTATTATTAGTTATGATTATTAGCTGTTTTGTCAACTGTCCCTTGATTTGGCTTCGTCTGATGTTTCCTCATGATTTAGATTCAGCTTATGAGTCTTTGGCAGGCATATCTCAAAGGGCTGTTGGGCTCTTTAGCATCTTATAAGACGGCACACGAGTTGTCAACTAGTGGTGGTGTTGACTTTTGTTACTTGAGTAAGATGGTATTTGCCAGGTTTTTCCACTAGGGAATTCTTATTTTTCCTTTGTAATTCATAAATATTTTAGGTGGAGATACTCTGAGAATGGGTGTATGTATCCCATTCATCAACTAATTCTCTTTTATTAGTTTCTTAATTAAATGTATTATTACTATGATAGTTACCAAATGGTGATTTTCTAAGTCTGTTATTTTTTCTACATTTGTTAGTTGACATTCTACTGTAAGGAAGAGACTTTTCTTCTTTTGTGTGTTCATTCATTTATTTATATCAGAGTGGATCCATGGATTTCTACTGTTTTATTTCTTTTAAAGTAAAGTTTATTTATTTATTTTGAGAGAGAGAGAGAGAGAGAGAGAGAGAGAGAGAGAGAGAGAGAGAGAGAGAACACCAGTGGGGCAGGGGCAGAGAGAGAGAGGGGACAGAGGATCATAAGAGGGCTCTGTACTGACAGCCGAGAGCCTGATGGGGGCTCAGACTCACAAACTGCAAGATAATGACCTGAGCCAAAGTCCAAAGCTTAACCGACTGAGCTACTCAGGCACCCCAGGATTTCTACTGTTTTCAGTGGGGGTATAATCTATTTGTATTATTAATCATTCTGACAATTATATTATCCCAAATTTAGCCAGTGGGAGCTCCTACAAGCTAACTTACATGTCCTAACATGTTCCCATTGTTCTTTGAGCACTGTCTTCCTTTCTGGAACAAGATATTCCAGGCTTCTTGTGTATTTTCCTTCCTCCAGCCTTGGGATTAGCCATTTCTCCAAGGAGCCCTGGTTCTTTTTAATGGAGAGTAGTATAGACACCAAGATCTCAGCAGTTGTGTGCTTACTGTAACCAGAATGTTGATACTCTTTTACTAGAATGTTGATGTGCCCAGGCCCCCCCCCCCTTTTTTTTTAAGAGTGGACAAAGTCAGTAAATATACATATATACATATATAATACATATATATTTGATTTTATATTTATGCGTACAGAATACCATGTGTCTACATCAGAATCTCCAATTTCAGTATAACACTGCAGGGTTAATTCTAACCTTCTCTCTTTTTATATTTGTAACTCTCTTCTCTGACAGCAAGAAACCTGGTTCCTTTAATCCATTGCTTAAACTGCCTCTATGTAGCCAATCTCTCAACCCCTGCTAGGTCACCCTTGGGTTAAAAAAGAAAAGAAAACGAAATAATATATAATTATTATCTTTCCAAGACACAAATAGTTATCTATAACACTTTTTTAAAAAAATGTTTATTTATTTGTTTTCAGAGGGAGAAAGCATAAGCAGGTCAGGGGCAGAGAGAGGGAGACAGAGAATCCCAAGCAGGCTCTGCACTCTATCAGCACAGAGCCCAATGTGGGGCTCAAACACACACCGTGAGATCATGACCTGAGCTAAGCTCAAGAGAGGGACACTTAACCAACTTAGCCACCCAGGCGTCCATATAAGGCTATTTTTAAAAGCTAAATATTACTCCACCAAACGTATATGTGGACATTTAGGTTGCTTCCAAATTCTTTTATCAGAATTTTACACAATTCATTATTATTTACTATTCCTAGAAGGGCATACTGGGTGAAAGGCAAGAGTATTTTTAAGACTCTTAATTTTTAGTGCCACATTCTATTGTATTTTTAAAAATATTTATTTTTGGGGGACGGGAGAGACTGAGAGAGAGAAAGAGAACAAGTTGGGGAGGGCCAGAGAAAGAGGGAGAGAGAGAATCCCAAGCAGGCTCCACAATGAATGTGGGGCTCGATCCCATGAACTGTGAGCTCATGACCTGAACCGAAATCAAGAGCCACCCAGGTGCCCCTTTAGTGCCTCATTTTAAAGTCAAATAAAACTATATGAATTTGGATCCCACTTGTATGGGATTTATAATCACTCTTTCATGGATTGGACTAAAACTGAACTTTGCACTGGCTAAAGTGGCAATTACCCTGTAAAATGAAAAAATACAGAAAGAGATATTTACTCAAGAGAGCAAATCATTTTCCAATCCCTTACATGCACATTCATCTACTCAGCAGCTAGTTCCTGACTGTCACCCTTGTTCAAGACAGCCTGCCGAGCACTGCAAGTGACATAAGGTTGCGTTAGATGCCAATTCCTTCCTCAAGGAAGCCATTAAATTAATGAATTAAAAATCCTTAATTTATTCATCAAAGGAAGGCCCTCTAGGACTTCTGTTTGGCAGGACTTCATTAAGGATTAATTTCCATTATTTAAAAAATATTTTTAAAGGGCATTTTAAAAAAAGTCTATAGTTGAGACTAATTCAGAATGGCCTTTCCTTTATATCCTATGGTACATTTTTACTGGAACACCATACAGCACATTTTTGTTATTCAAAAGAACTTGGGCTTGCAGAATACTTGTGAATCAAAATATTAAAAATTGATTTTTTTTTCAAATTCTGGAACAGTCTAGTCACTTTCTTTTCTTTTCTTTTCTTTTTTTTTTTTAGGGAACACAAACTTAGTATAAATACATACTTTGGCCTAGATGCAGAGACTGGCCTTTTTAAGGTAGACTATGCTTAGAAATCCAGATGGCAGCCTTATTTAGGGCTTTTCTTTGAAAGGCAGGTACTAAAGGATGAGTTCATGGGTTTTACTAAACTGGGCGACTGTGTCTCCTGAGACCTTGAGCTACATGAGCAACACCCTACCCTCAAGAAAACAGAGAACACTGGGGCACCTGGGTGGCTCAGTCAGTTAAGCATGTGACTTTGGCTCAGGTTATGATCTCACAGTTCATGAGTTCGAGCCCCGTGTCAGGCTCTGTGCTGACAACCTCCCCCACTCGTGCTCTATCTCTGTCTCCCCAAAATAAATAAATGTTAAAACAATAATAATAATAATAATAATAATAATAATAATAATAAAGAAAGTGGACAACAAGAAAGTTAACAAAGACCTACTCTCAGGAAATTAAGAAAATGAGAATTTCATTCATTTTTTTTCATTTCCAAGCAAGCTCTCAGTCATAACGTCTGAGGAAGGCAGTGTGATAAACAACGTGGTAGGCCGGGGAGCTGAGGCAAGTCCCTCATCTGCAGCAGATCCTACAGGGCGGAAGTCACTGTGAGTGGGTTGTGTATCTGCCACCACACAAGCATGGAGTCCGTCCGAGGTTAACATCCTAATACTTCTTTCCCTTCTCTGCCTTCAAACTTTCTAAGAGTTTCTAAAGAAGATGGGCTCTGACGGGCTCTCGCAGGCACGCTGACTCGGATCTAGGAGTCTCACTGACTCTTGGCCCTGGGGTAAGACGACCCAATCCTTTGAAAAAGTTTTCTCATTTCTCCAGCAAATAGCACAGTGTCCCGTTTCTGCTGGGCCTCATTTATCATTCCCAAGAAAATCTTTTGCAGACAAACAGACTGTCTCTGAAGGACCCCATCATATTCTGTTTAGCACAGGCTCTCGTACGGGAGCTGCCCTCTGATTGATTGCCCTTCAGGAGACTCTTAGAAGACTCACTGTATTTCTTTCAATGTTGGGAGGCAGACTGCCAGATTTTAAAGAGTTGGTGAGAGGGTGGCAAACCCGTGTTAACCTGAGTGTCTCAAACACTGGGTTAAGATTCTGAGATTCATCTGGGCTCAGTGGTAAAACAGTACTCTGACTGACTGCTAATGTTTGATAGGTTTGGAAGGGGGTGGCTACCCTTGTGCCACGTGATGCTGCCTCTGACCCTTTTTTGGACTAAGGATAGGGCATAAATAACTCACTATAACAGCCAGTGTTTCTTTAAATCTGTATCTTATTCCTGTGTCACTCTGACCACAGTAGGGTAGTGCTATGGTACGTACATTCGGTTCCCCAGAGAGCTCCTTCAAATAAACTCGGTCTTTAAAGTTCAACCTTAGTAAATCTCCCAGATTGTACCTGAGGTCCCTTTTCTGCACGTGGACTTCACACAGGGGGGGCTGAGGAGCAGGGAGCAGAGGATATCTACTTTCATATGATCTGCGCCATGCATTAACAGAGGAAAAATGTCCCATCACTGTCAATGGGATGAATATTCTATCAAAATGGCCCTCTCATTCTCCAGTATTGAGATTAACTTTACCTGCTAAACATGGTAAAATTTATTTCGGTGGCCTATGACCACCATCTATCAGCATCCGACCCCTATCTATATAAAACAATAAGCATGATCTTAAGGCACTCTTAGGGGCTGTCTAAGAGATGTATATTTGCTGACATACAACCTGACTGAAGCCAAACACCATTACCCCTGTGACTGATTGGAGGGCGGCCGTAACTGAACAGTTTTATTTCCCTCCAGCAGCTGAGCTCCCTGACCATGCGAGCTGAGCTGACACGGCATTTCAAGTCCTGTTACCAGCTCAATGGTTCTCTTGTAAAAAAAAAAAAAAAAAAAAAAAAAAAAAAAAAAAAGCAAAAAAAAAAAAAGCACCTCTTCATTTAGCCTCTCCATCTTGATCATTGCTGATGGGCTATCAATAATTTCAAGTTGGTTGAGCAGTTGGCTGAAGGTTAAATAAATTCTGCTGGCTGTTTGCATGATTGTACCAGAGCGGAAGGATTCCAATTTAAAGCAGTTTTCTCACAAGTGCTCCTTGGAAATGTTTCTACAGTAAAAAAAGTTATGAAATTCAGTTTTGAAGGTCCAGGTGCACTTGAAATGGTACCATCGTCAGGTGCCACAAGAACCCTGACATTAACAAAAATGGGATTTTTCTCTAACTTCAGATTTTCCCCAGAGTAATTTAGAACCCAAACAACACACGGAATTAATTATTAGCAGGGGAAATTCTCAATATGCTATGGCCCTATTTTGGATATTGGTATTTGTTTTCTAAAAATGATCCAAATTACGTTTCAGAAATTCATCCATTAGCAATAAAGGCAGGAATGTGTGTCACAAGCTGTAGTTATACAGGTTTCCCTTGCTATATGAAAGTAGAACGGTCCTATGAAACCTTTTGTAAGCCAAAATGGCATAAAGAGGCAATTAGCATTAACTTACATGGAAAAACTTTTAAGCATTGTCAGATCCCCCAAATGACCTCTTCTAGGTTTTTCTGATATGTTAGGACACCTCTTGCTAACAGATGCACAAAATAAATCGAGATAAAGCACATGGTTTTGACACGGGTGAAAATCATGGCGGCCTAATGCAGAGACGCTGAGTGTAGTTCCCAAGAAAGGCGCTGGGTGGCACCACTCTTGCTGCTTCGAGTGCACCCGTAAAGGCTGGGGGCAAAACAAGCACAGAAGGCTATTTTCGCTTTCCTCCTTGTTTCGGAAAAGTGAAATCCTGTCTGGATTCCTTTTCATTAGTGAACGCAGGTCCTAATGTAGGTCCTGCAAAAACGTGAAGTGGTGTGGTGTGGATTTTTGAAAAGCAGGGGATACCTGGATCGTATGAAGGTTTCAATTGCTAAATAGCCAACTTTTACCGTACTTTATCCACATTCAGGAGGTGGTTTTCTTTTTTAAAGTAAATTTTGTTTTTTCCCCCATTGTACGAAAATGATATGCACGGGTTATAGAATATGAGCAAAGTACCGGTAAGCAAAAAGAAAAGAAAAATCACCCATCAGTTAACTATTTTCACCATTTTGTCATACATCTTCCTAGTTTTTTCCACGTACATCTATTTATAGTATTTTCTTTGGCTAAGATGTGAGTTTTACTGAATGTGAAATATCGCATCTGTAAAAACTAAGCACACAGATGCTCTTCCAGATATTTTTTGAGCTTCCTGAAATTATTTAAGCTGGATTCGGTGTGAGTTGATGTTGTCACATCCTCAGGGTGGGTTTCCCACGAAGCGCTCAGATTCTCAAGTCTTTTTCGCGATACTGTGTTTTTTGAACTGTAATTTTCGACTCTCTGATTCTGACAATAAAAGTGTATCTGGTTTGCCTGGGTCGTAGCTAATTGATTTGGTATACGCTTATGCAGATTTTCAAAGATCTTTTAAAGTTTCCAACGTTTTTGGCATTGTTTTGCAAACAATAAAACCCTTAGCTTCCTTTTGAGGAGGTAGAGAGGCCGATTACAGATGGATTACAGATGTCTCGTGAGGCTTTCGCCTGTGTGGCCTGCTTCACCCTTCAGCCGAGGCTGTACTGCCCCTTCTGCTTTTCACACAGGAGGAAGCTCTATACACATGCGAGCTTCACCATTTGCAATTCACTGGTACTTCTGGCATGGTAGAGCTCACTACCTGGGAGAAAACTTGGTCTTTACGCCCTTACCCCAGTTCTTTTTAGTACTCATCCTTCCCTTACATTTGCACTCATTGCTACCGCGAAAGACAGTTAAGTGGTCTAGAGAAAGTGAAGACTACAGTAAGATATTATCTTGGTTCCTATGGCTCTTCTCTGACTTATAATTAAATTACCATGTTTTCCTGAGTAACAAGGGAAGATAATAAAGCAGCAGTGGAAATGGCTTTCGGTGATTTTGAGCATTGTTACTCCAAGTGTGCTTTGCAAGGCAACAGCATCAGTATCATCCGGGAGCTTGCAAAAAAAATGCAAAAATCTCAGAAACTACTCAGATGGGGCACTGGGTGGCTCAGTCGGTTAAGCGTCTGAATCTTGATTTCAGCTCAGGTCATGATCTCAGGGTTCGTGAGTTCGAGTCCTGCATCAGGCCCTTGCTGGCACGTGAAGCCTGCTTGGGATTCTCTCTCTCTCTCTCTCTCTCTCTCTCTCTCTCTCTCTCTCTGTGTCCCTTGCTCTCCCTCTCTCTCTCTCAAAATAAATAAGTAAAACTAAAAAAAGAAAAAAAAAAAGAAATTGCTCAGATCTACTAAACTAGAATCTGCATTTGGACAAGAGTTCTGGTTCTTTGCATGTACATTAAAGTTTAAGAAGCACCTGTCTAGAGGAATACATTTTGTTAAAATGTTGAAGTTCAGTCATTTATAACCATGCATTTAAATAGTGTAATCTGACACAAGACCTTGATGTTATTTTGATTTGTTTGAAAACAATCCCCTCACCGTGTGATGTTAATCTTTAAACCGCAAAGAGTAGCTGCGATCTATTCCCTTACCATGGTCACTGATGTCAGATCTCTCATGAGTCGGTTTAGGCTGCACCCTGAATAGACTCAGAAAGGTGCATCAGACCACTTATCAAAGGCTCTTTATGCTTAATCATACTAATAGAAAAGCAATAACAACAACAACCACAAAAAACCCTTCTAGATGACTTAGTCTTTGCCAGGCATTGTTCTAAGTGTTTTAAGATAACTCAATGTGCAAAATGACCCGTTAGGATAGACACTAGTACTGTCCCCATTTTACAGGTGAGAAAGCTGGGACTTTGGAGGACTGAGTAACCTGCCCAAGGTATGCAGAGAGTAAGTAGCAGCGCTGGAATGCAATCCTGACTAATTAGCTCCAAAGTGCATTCTCTTAATCACTCTGCATCGGACGGTACAAAAACACAACATGACCATTTTATGTGAATTTGCAATATGCTAGTTTGAAATCACATAATATAGAAATATAAGCTGCCTCTCTCCTTATGCAGTTTTGAATCATGCAATATTCCTAAATTTAAAAAGTGTCAAATATCTCGTAATTTTGAAGCCTCCTGGTTGACTGACTGGTAAAAGTGTTTATGCTATTACCACGTGGTGGCGCCACTCTGACTAGGAAACAATCCAGCTATCCTTTGTCAGCTCTGGAGAAAATCAGCCTGGAATTAAGCTAGGTCTTTGGGAATAACCCTCAAATACAATGTAATCCCTATGAATTTGACTTATGTACTATAGGCCTGGATCACAGTGTCTGCGTTAATTTCAAGTGAAAAACTTTCAGCTCTATATAGTATGCTCATTAGTATTTGAGTTGTCACATTCGTTTCAAAGATTATCTTTCAAAAAAGGCAGTGTGTTGGGGAAGAACACATTGTAATTCTGCAGCAACTCAGTACTTTTTGCTTCTACTACCACATATCAAACAGACTTTGCGAAATACACAAATATAAAACCTGGCGTATCTGGTGCCCCCTTTTGTGGGCACAAAACAAATTGTTTCAAATTACACAGACAACCAGCTCCTTGTTGTTGTTCTTGTTGTGAGATTCACATTGTTTACTTTAATAACTATCTGACTCTAAAATGTTCTTTATGTATTTTAGCACAAATTAAAGAAAATTCAAAATAATTTTGCACATGTATGTATACATACTAGCAGACCCCCAGTGAACGCTTTTCTGCTTGAAAAGTTTACGACTATGAAGCTAGCAGTTCTATGTGCTAGAGCATGAGATCAACCAGAGACTCATCCAAAGTAGAATTTCATCAAGAAATGAAATCCAGGCAGTCTTTCTACTGCTAAGGTGATCATAACAACACTAAAGTCATAATTTACTGAACTAATAATCATTTTACTATAAGTTCAAGGCAAAAGTGAATTCTCCATAAGAAAACAAGTTATCCCATATCATTTTAAAACTGTCAGTTTATTCACGGGTCAGTCATTAATATATGTGCCAATATACTAGAAATATAGATCTAATAAAACAGGAGGTTATAGTAAGTCATTAATTAAGACCGGCAGCTTTGGCAAACTGTCTGAATCAATTTTACAGACTCGTGTCAAAAGTGTTAATAGTAGTTGAAAGGGTTTTCAAAGGGTAGCTCGCAAAATTAAAAAAATATATCCATGACTAAAACCCAGAGATAAATACAAAAACGTGTATATATAAATTTCTTCACTAAGCCCCTGGATCTGCCTTGTTGAGACCATTTCACACAGCGTAAATGGGAGGTGAATACCCACGGAAGAGAAAAAATGCAAAGTGGGGGTCCTTATTCCCCTCCATGACCTCTGGCAGGTGCTCCAAGGTGGATAGATGATGGAACGATACTAAAAAGGCAGCCCATTAATAAGAGATGCGAGAGCAGTGGGAGGTTAGGTCAGTGGCGACATCCACGGAAGACTTACCACGAGCTGCATACAGAGCCCAGCGCACAAGACAGGTAACTTAGCTGAATGGAGCACAAACACTGGAGCCAGCCTTCCTCTTGGGGTTTTTCTAAGTGCCTCTGACACTTATTGCTGTGTGACCTCAGGCGGGTTACTTAACCTCTCTGTGCCTCAGTTCCCTCATCTGTAAAATAAGGAGAATATTAGTACCTACTTCACAGGGTTGTTACAAGCATTAAATGAGTTGATGTATATGGGGCGCCTGAGTGGCACAGTCGGTTAAGCATCCGACTTCAGCCAGGTCACGATCTCGCGGTCCGTGAGTTCGAGCCCCGTGTCGGGCTCTGGGCTGATGGCTCGGAGCCTGGAGCCTGTTTCCGATTCTGTGTCTCCCTCTCTCTCTGCCCCTCCCCCGTTCATGCTCTGTCTCTCTCTGTCCCAAAAATAAATAAACGTTGAAAAAAAAATGAGTTGATGTGTACAAACACACTTAGAACCGTATTTGGTACAATTTATTTATTAAAAAAAAATAAATACAGATTTACTATAGTCTTCTCCAATTCCCTCAAAGTTTGCATACAATGAAGACCACCTCCTGACCCAACCTGTGTGAAGTTATCTTTTAAAACTACAAGTGAGCTTTGGTCAACCTCACCGCCTACTGGACTGCATTCAAACTCCTTGGCCAAGTACAGAGACCTCTTACAATGCCTTCTTTCTACTCCTTCAGTTCCTCAGTCTTATCTCCAGTCAGCCTGTGCATTCCAGATACACGAAATTATTTGCTCTTCCCCAAATCCGGCAAGTTCCATGTCTCCAAACTTTGCTCATGCTGGTCCTTCTACATGAAATGCTCATTTCTCTTTGTCTAGTTGGTGAACTCTGCTAAGACCAGCTCAAACAATTCCTCCTTTAAATAGTTCTTTTTAAATGTTTGTTTATTTTGGGGGGGGGGGCAGGGGCAGAGACAGAGGGAGAGAGAGAATCCCAAGCAGACTCCATGCTGTCAGCACAGAGCCCAACACAGGGCTTGATCCCACAAACCGTGAGATCATGACCTGAGCTGAAGAGTTGGCCACTTAACTGACTGAGCCACCCAGGCGCCCCCATTTCCTCCTTTAAAAAGCCTTCCTTCACCATTTCTCTTTGCCTGTCCCTCCTCTCCTAGCATCACCACCCCCTGCCCAATGAGTTATTTTCTATCACCTCCATCCTCTCATTGAAACTATGTGTCATCCATCATATTAGCTGTTGCTCTAGAGTACAAATTTCTAGAGGTCATCTGGTTCCCCAAACATCTGGTAAATATTTATGGTATGGTGGGTTACTATACAATATTGCCTTTCAGTGCAATGCTTTCATCTTCAACTATTCCCATTCTGGGTTTTGATTTCCGGAGAAACCCAGGTTTTCTAGTCAAGTCTCTATCTGGGATCATGTGAACTTGACAGGCTCCCACAGCCGCAGCCAGCTCTCACAGCTCATTCTTGGTAATTAGGAGCCCGTGCTGGATTCCAGCCTTCCCCCCACCACTCCGCCCCCCAGCCCGGAACTTGTGCAGCATTCAGGCCACTGTACTTTGGCTCCTGGAAGCAGCCTATTATAGACTTCATTTCTCTGCAAACGAAAAGGAATAAGCACAGATGACTGTATTTTGGATTGGAATATTCGATTGAAGCAATGTATCTAAATACAGAGCACGAGAACTGTCCCTGACACCTATATTAATCACCACCTCTCTCTGATTCCTTCCCTTTGTCTTAGGGAAAGGGAACACTCTGAGGCAAGTGCTGTGCGAGTTCCTCCTTTACCACAGCTCTGTGTGAGGTGAGTGATGAAACAAGCATCACTGTTCTCTTGCGTAATCACTAAGCACCAGAGTCACAACGCGCTTCTCTCTCAGACTAACAGCCACCATTGTGTTACGCTGTATGGAATATGTGTTTTGGTATCAACATCACATTTTTGTTTCATGTTTTAAAGGTTTTGCTAGGAGGAAACTGCTAATCACGACCCCCTTGTTGGGACTAAAATCCAGTTCTGAAGGGAGATTTCTTTTCAGTCCCATAGTTTTATTTCTCTGGCTTTCATGAAATGCAATTTTGGCCCAGTGGGGTCACGAGGATGTAAAGTACCACTAAGACTTCTCGTTTCTTTTTCTTTTGAGTTTCTGAAACATTTTAAATCCAATCAACCGTCTTCAATCAGCAGAGACCCTGAGTAGAAAAACAAACAACAAAAAAAAGTACCAGAAGCCATGTTTCTTAGACACAGAGACAGAAACTAATGGAAGTACTCTGGGTGGTCAAAAAGTTTTGAAAACTCACAAGTAAGAACTATTTCTTTGGAAGGTAAATAAATGAGGCGTTGATATGTTCTGATCATACCTCCCGCTTTCCATTACTAGGAATGAGGTGCAGGACAATAGGCATCGTTACGAACATCAAGGAGAGAAAAGAAGACTCAATGACTCAAAGACTCAAAGAAGATTCAATGACTGTTAGCATGAATACATGATGATGCCCTTACATGTTTTTCATAGACGACGAGGTGTGTGGGTCAACCTGTGTGAACAGATGGGAGCCAGCGTTCGATGCCTCTGATTCTGCACGACTCTTCCCCAACATGAACCTTACGAGATATATTGTGTTTATTTTAAGTTACATGTGGGGTGTGTGCTCCAAGCATTCTGTAGTCATTGCCAGTGAAGTGGAAAGTAAAGGCCTCCAAACAGGTCACTTTGCCACTCTTTACCCTATTTCACAGCTTGCCCTGCGAATTTTGCTTTTAGCTGTAAAATAGTTCTGTTGTGGGTAAATGCTGGTGTTAGGATTAGTTTATGAGGGGTGCCTGTTAAGCATCTGACTCCTGATTTCAGCTCACGTCATGATCTCATGGTTTCGTGAGTTCGAGCCCTGTGTCAGGCTTCGTGCTGACGGGGCTGAGCCTGCTTAGGATTCCCTCTCTCTCTCTCTCTCTCTCTTCCTCTCCCTCCCCCTCTCCCCTTTGCCACCCCCCCCACTCATGCTGTCTCTGTCTCTCTCAAAATAAATAAACCTTAAACAAATTTTAAAAAGAATTAGTTTACTAAAAAAAATCTCACTTTATTTAATGTGCTTAATTTTTCCCCCAGTTGTGCTATAAAAAGAAGGCAGGCAGGAAACAACCACTTAACTATGTGTACTGTTGGGTGAGATTTCTTACACAAATCTTCAAGGGAGGTATTATTATTTCCTTTTTACGTACAAGGAAAGCAAGTCTTACAGGGTTACACAGCTCTAGGCAGGGGAGTGAGGGCTTAAACCTTCATCTATCTGCTTCACTAATGCTTCTACTACACTGGGGGTTGTAGACTCACAGCCTGCCTCCTGTTTCTGTAAAGTTTTACTGTGACCGTGTCAAGTGTACTCATTTACCTACTATCTATGGATGCTTTTGTACTAGCATGACAAAGTCAAATGATTATAAAATCTACGCATGGCCCATGAGCTTAAAGTATTTACTATCTGGCTCTTTATAGAGAAAGTCTGCTGATTGTCAATCATCCACCATTTCTTTCTTTTCTTTTTTTTTTTTTTTAATAAAGAGAAGGAGAAAGAGAGAGGGAATGAGAGAGAGAGAGAGAGAAAGAAAGAGAGAGAGAGAGAGAGAGAGAGAGAGAGAGAGAGAGAGAGAGAATCCTAAGCAGGCTCCATGCTGCCAGCATAGAGCCTGATGTGGAGCTCTATCCCATGAACCATGAGATCATGAGCTGAGCACAAATCAAGAATTGGATGCTTAACCGAATGAGCCACCCAGGCACCCTGATCACCCACTACTTCTTAAGAGCTGTCATTCGTACATTTTTCTGAATAACATATGGGGTAAGAAATTAGTGAGGTTTTCTTTTTTCCAAACTTACCACCCCCTCCCATTTCAATGTTAAAAAATACTTCAGAACACAGGAGGGTAACAAAGAAGAAGGTAATGATGGCTTATCATCCTGTGATCCAGGGATAACTAAGGCCATCCTTCAAAACTTTTTCCTGTGTGTATATGAATACATGCGATTTTTTCCCCCACAATGAAATAATATTATATATGTTGATTTGTATTTTGCCTTTTTCACTTACTATATTTTGGACATTTTTTCATGCCAATAAGTACACATTCATGTCATTTTAATGGCTGTATAGTATTTGATTTTATATTTTGCCATATTCATTTATTATTTTTTTTTCTTTTGGCAGCAAGGAGGAGAAACTCAACAAAGTGCTCAGTGCTAGAATAAGTTGTAACTAAAAACACACTATCCAGGGGCGCCTGGGTGGCTCAGTCGGTTGAGTGCCTAACTCTACTCAGGTTGTGATCTCGCGGTTCTGGGTTCGAGCCCTGTGTCGGGCTCTGTGCTAACAGCTCAGACCCTGGAGCCTGCTTCAGATTCTGTGTCTCCCTCTCTCTCTGTCCCTCCCCCGTTAGTGCTCTCTCTCTCTCTCAAAAATATAAACATTAAAAAAATTAAAAAAACACTAAAACATAAAGATGTTTTTAAATTACAGTAAACTTATAGGTTTATTTGCATCTCAAGCTAGTGTTGGGCTCATCTGAACGCAGACAAGTCTCGAGGAATGTGCAGCATTTTACCTTGTAGTCTAGAATCTGTGAGGGCTATTTGACTACTTTCCAGTGACCCATGTTAAAGTGAGCATTTTATATCTGAGACCAGCTCTCAGTTGATATACTGCTGGTTCCACGCCTGAATGTTTTACTTCCTTGTTATGTTAAAAGGGAGGTAAGCATGCTGTTTGATAACATGGCATAATTAGATTGTTATACCAAATAATAGCCACATCTACACTAGCGTTTTGGCCTGGAATATAAAACAGCACATACCATGGAATAGGGGAATGCTAGAAACCATTACATACAAACTCTTCATTTTGTAAACGAGGAAATGGGGCTGAGAGAGCTGGCTTCTAGAACAGTGTTCTTTTAACTATGAAGTGTCTTTGTTCTTTTCATTTTTAAGTTTTAAAAATAGCCAGTTCTCCTTTCTGCATGAACTCTTACTGGGAGCACCAATACATAACATGGGCAAAAGGAGAGCTGCTCTCGCTGAAGCAGGGGGAGGGGTGCAGGGTACCTGCTTGGCCTTCTCTTTGTCCCCACATGTGGCCCTGTGGGTTCAAGACGATATATCCAGGGGCGCCTGGGTGGCTCAGTCAGGTAAGCATCTGACTTTGATTCAGGTCATGATCTTGCAGTTCATGGGTTTGAGCCCTGTGTTGGGTTCTGTGCTGATGGCTTGGAGCCTGGAGCCTGCTTCCCTCTCTCTCTGCCCCTCCCCTCTCACACTCTGTCTCTCTCTCTTTCAAAAATAAATAAACATTGTAAAAAAAAGACCATATATCCCGATACTTGCTTGGATCTTGAACCCTACATTAGGCTCATTTCAGGGGTCTCCTTTGTTCTGTCCTCCTCTATTTTATGAAGAGTTTTTATGAAAAGTCATTTGATTTCGAGTTATTTTCTCCCTTGTCTGTCAACCACGTCTAACTAGGAGGGGAAGAATAATAATTGGGGTTAAATGCATAGAAGCATTTGTTTCATGCAGACTTAGAGGTCGGAAAAAAAGAT
This sequence comes from Felis catus, assembly GCF_018350175.1. Lineage (NCBI taxonomy): Eukaryota > Metazoa > Chordata > Mammalia > Carnivora > Felidae > Felis > Felis catus. Next base: position 45,004,304 of record NC_058373.1, on the reverse strand, counting down.
ATTTTCCCTTGATATTGCTTCAACATCGGAAAATGTTCTGGCGATGAATGTTATGTTATTGATGGTCAAATATATTCGACGAAACATTCATTTTTGCTATTCAGTGGCACTTGGCCACAGAACAGATCACAGTAAGCAGATCACAAAAAATTTACTGTAATTTTAGGGACATTTTTATTCCAACCTTTTATGAAAGGTGAACCATTCTATTACCTAATCCAGTGGCATAAATAAGAATTATTAAAACCCATCTAGATTATTACTTTATTGATGTTTCTCACCTGCACATCCTATTATATACAATGTTTATCTTGGATGACAATACCTTGCAGCACAAAAAGAAAATTGAAAGCCAGATCTTCTCTAAGAGAAAATCAAGATCATTATGTAAACAGCAGGCGGGTCTCATCCAGAATATGTCACATAAATATCACACCATGAAACAAGAAATGTAAATTATTGTACATACGCTGTAATGGAAAATTGTATTATACATTAGTGGAGTCACCCATTTATCTAATCACAATCAGTTCCCATAAAATCTCATTTAGGAAAGTTGAATGCAATTCAGGGGAGATGGCCATGGGAATTTCAATCAGGGGAACCTGAGTTTGGATCGAGATCTCACCCAGGCCTGTGAGTCAGCTTTTATTGCTTTCAAATACCTTCCAAATCTCTGGAATTATCTGTATCTGAATGGACCAGCCCCGCCTCGCACCTGGGGGGAAGACATGAGACCAGCCAGCATCCATGGCCTTATTTCTAAATCCTGGTTCAAAGACAATGTTCAACCCACAGTGCCATCTAAATGTTTTCTGGGCTTTCCCACTCCTCTCTGACCAGAATGTGGTCACTCACACTCATTCATTTGTTCATAGAGTCTCTTACTCAAGACATACATACTCAGCGCCTTAAATGCTTAGGCTTTGGGCCGTGAGGTGTGGGTCCAAAGAGACGGAAGCATTGTCCCAGACTTCAAGGTGCCGCCAGTGTAGCGGGGACAATAAAAGTCATCGAACAATCACCAACGTATGTGTCATTTCAACGGTGGATGCAAAAGAGGGAGGACAGAGGGTGCTATGGGAATGCAGAGCAGATCTGGTCTGTGGACAGCATGATCCAGGAGTGGCTTCGGGTACGGAAGGGACAAATATCAAGCAGAGGGAACACCACATGTGCAGGTCTGGAGGGGAGAAGGAGCTTGCAGCGTAAGAAATACTGGGATGAGGCTGGTGTAGCTGGAGCCCAGGGCACGAGGAAGAGAGGTGTGCCAGATGACGGTGGGACGCCGAGGAGGTAGGGAGGGGCTACAGCTGGCAAAGCGCTCAAGATTTTGGTTTGTATTGGACAGGCAATTGGAGACCACCGAAACAATTCTTAGGTTTTAGGGGGTGGGGAGATGAGAGCAGAGAAATACACACCCTGATTTGCATTTTAAAAGGTCCCTCAGAGCACAGAGGAAGAGCAGAGGACGGAGGCCAGTTTGAAGGCTGTTGTTGCACTGCAGGGGGAAAAATGGTAGCTCAGGAAGGATTGATATGGAAGGGACTGGAGACTAGTGAGTGGATTTGAGAGATACTTAAACGGTTTTTTTAAATGTTTATTTATTTTTGAGAGAGACAGAGCAAGAGTGGGGGAGGGGGAGGGAGAGAGGGAGACACAGAATCTGAAGCAGGCCCCAGGCTCTGAGCTGTCAGCACACAGCCCAACGACGCCAGGCTTGAACTCATGAACCATGAGATCACGACCTGAGCCGAAGGGACGCTTAACCGACTGAGCAACCCAGGCTCCCCAAGAGATATTTAAAAGTTAAAATTACCAGGGTTGGGGATGGATTGGGTGTTGGGGTGTGGAAAGGCAGGAAGGTATCAGGGATACCTTGTAGGTTTGTGGCTTGAGGATTTGGATGTATGACATTGCCAACCCCTGAGACAGGGAGTGGGGGAGAGCACCGGCAGCCTTAATGTGCCACCCGGTATGCCTTCTTTGCTGTCCTTACTACCATAAACAAATGATAAGCTGTGGACCAGGGCTATTCCCTATAATGATGACAAATGAAGGGGTTGAAGCTACTTCCCAGCAGTCTCTGAGAGAGCACCGTGAATCCCCTTTCTGAATTTATCAACATAAAATGCGTTAATGGATATTAATATTAGGTCATGGTAAATAGGAATTCAGTTGTATTTGAATCTATCACCAACTGCCAGAGTAGCCTCACTGTCATTTCTTTAGATCTTCAATGGATGAAACACAAAGGCTTTTAAAAATTTCCTGTATGCAGTGTCTTGATTATGCATTCTGGTGAGAGAGTATATTTTTGATCCATTGTGAACAATAATCATCATAATACATTATAATTAATGGACAATCCATGGCTGAAGGCCTCTCGGCATTTTAACAGAAAACAACCAACAGAGTAACTTATGATCAAACAAGGCAATGTGCCCAAATAAATAAACCCCAGATGTGGCCCATAAATAAACTCCTATACCCAGGACTCAACGTTAAAGAAATGCTATATACGAAACTGGCAAAGATTAAAAAGGTAAGTCGAAATTATTCTTACCTGGAAGTATGCTGCAGCCATGCAAGCTAAGTACTAGGATACAGCCTGGACCTTCAGCTATTTTATGTGCATTATCCCTCTGTGCAGACAACACCTATCAGATGGAAGGCTGCCCATCATCTTTGGTTAGCCTCACCAAGAGAAGCATCAATCTGGCGGTTCCCAGCTTACCTTGCAACAAGGATGCAGGCCTGAGAACGAGGCCCCAGCAATCAGATGCACCTGTAGGACGGACTCATCTGAGCCACCTGAGAAAACTCCTGTGGGTAGAATTTCCATAGCTGCTGGTGTGGTGGGTGGCACAGGTGATCGGCTTTTGGCTTGGCAGAGGCAACAGGGGATTTACCCAAGGGGCTTTTCAGGGTAAATTCCTGGCACAGAGGGAGCACTGGGGGCAGAAACAAACGGGGCCCTCTGGTGGTGAGGGAGGCGCCATCAGCAATGGTGAGCCCTCACCTGGCCAGCTGTGGTAGGTGATTTGGGACTTTGGGAAGCTTAGCCTTACACTGCCGCCCCCCACCTCCCACCACTGGTATCCTTCCCCAGCCCTCTCTGGAGAACTGAATTACTTCCACCTAGCTTCAACAACCAGTCACCTTTAACTATATTTGCTTTATCCCTTTCTCCGTGTATGTATATATCTTTTGCTCTCACTTTTGCTGGACCACTTGAAAGTTGTCCACTTCAAAGTTGTTGACCTTCTGACACTTTGCTCCTAAACACTTGCGGAGCACATCTCCAAAGCCTAAGTTCCCACAGAACCACAATACTGTTATCAAACCTAAGAAAATTCATACTAATTTCATAATGCCATCTGGAATACAGTCTATATTCAAATTCCTCCAGCCTAAGAATATCTTTTATAATGATTGTTTTTCCAAAACAGGATCCAATCTAGGTTCAGTATTGTAATTGGTGATTATATGTCTTTAGTCTCTTTTGGTCTAAAGTACTTCTAACTTTTAAAAATGTATCCATGATGTTGACTTTTTTGAAGGGTGACATCAGTTGTGTCATGGACCTTCCTACGGTCCTGATTCGTCAAACAGTTTCCTCTTTGTGGTGTTTATTTTATTCCTCTCCTCTTGTATTGCCTATAAATCCAGAGTTAAGAGTTAGAGTCCTGACTGAATTCAAGTTGACATTTTTTGGCAAGTGTGTTTCACCGGCAGGGCTGTGTGTATCACTGATAGGGTGTTCCACTATCTGTGATCACTTTGGTTAGGGTGATCACTGCCAGATCTCCCCATTGTAAATGTATGTCTTTTCCTTTTGCAAATAATCTGGTAATAAGAAACCTACTTTATCTCCTGTGAATATCTTCTTCTTGAAAAACTTTTCATCTTATGATTTTAGTTATCTATTTGATAATGTTTGCCTGACAAGATGCTTTTTCTTCAAGATTTTATTTTTAAGTAATCTCTACTCTCAACATGGGGCTCAAACTTACAACCCCGAGATCAAGAGTTGTGTGCTCTGCTGACTGAGCCAGCCAGGAACCCCTGGCAATACCTTTTCTAAAAACTCCTTTTCTCCTTTACCAGACGAAATTAGTCTCTGTTGCTTATAACTGAGAATTCTGACTTAGTAAGCCACCTCCTATTAGTAAGCAATAGCTTGGAACTGGAAGACCAGAAAGCTAGTATTGGCTCATTAATGGGATGTGTCACTTTGAGCAAGTGCTTAGTCTTGTGTGTGGCTCTGACAAAACCAGTCCCACTGGTTCTGAATTCAGCCAATTTTTAACTTTCCCCCCGCCATTTCCACGACTCTTCCCATTTATGTCCTTTTCCTCTGAGCCATTTTCACATTCAGGGAGCAGTGGGCAACGGGAAAGGGGAAGGCGAATAGGAGGGGAGAAGGACTGAGGCACTCCACTCCACCCCACACAAGGCTGGCCCAAACAAGCCTAAGAAATCTGACTGCCCCACTTCTCAGTTGCCAGCTGCCTCACAGGATTTGAAGAATGATGCAAGGCCAGCCTTCTCTTTGGAGCACTCACAGATTGGTGGACTACAATGTAGGTAGCTTTTGTTGGATGCTTCCATGTGGGTTTCTCACTTCCATCTGAACCTGTCTTTTCTTCACTGTTAATCTCCTTGAGAGAAATGAAGCCCTGATGCATAGTGGGCACATTTAATGTTATGGAGTGAAGGTTGAATCAATACCAACGTATACACATATAATCACCCATAAATATACCCCTTTCCTGGCTATTCACACACACACACACACACACACACACACACACACACACACTACTCTCAAAAGACAATGTTTTCACGAGGCGGTATAATCTAGACAGCAGAAGAAACTGAGACATCTAGTGGTCAACTCCGTTGCCTAAATCTCTAGTTACTCAATCATTTCTCTTCATGATAATGAAGTTCTGTGAAAAAACCTTCATCTAGACCTGGCTTGGAGAAGCATATAGCAGGCACAGCCCATTTAGACCTTAGAATCTCCACGCAGACCACCGCCCACGGGAAGCATTTCTTACACTGTGGCCACTTGGCTGCCTCCAAGCCATGGCACCCCATAGCTGGATCAGTAAATATCAGAGCATCCAAGTCTCCCCGGGCTGGATGGAGGTGACCCCGAAAGTCCTGCGCCTGATTACCAATTCCCGTAGATGCCCTCGGATTTTAGTGTAATTGACGTGTCATGGACTTCATCCTGTGATTTGTTATGGCCTCATTGATTAACGGGGGGCTGACAGAGCCCAGTGTTTCCCTGCTGTTCTCTCTGGCAAGAATGTTTGCTCAGCAAACAACAAGGATGGGGGTAGGCATGCCAGCTCAGAGACTCTGCTTCCCCTCATGTCTCTCTTCCCTTCTGGGTATCACAGAATCCGCCAGGGCTGGATTAATATGACAGGGGCTTGAGGGTATGGGTCCCATTACCACTGGTCCCTATAGTTTCCTGGAGGAATTACAGTGGCCTCCTTCAGTTTTACAAGTAACTGGAGGCTTACAAAAATTTGTGAGAAGTTACTGATTGGCTCTCTTAGAAAAAGGCAAAATAAAATAAAATAAAATAAAATAAAATAAAATGCAGCCTGCTGGCGAAAATGAATCGAGGGTGATCAAAGAAGAGTTTTCTCTGGAGAGGTTTATTAACAGGGAAAGGCAGGAATAAACCTGGAATGATGGAAAGATTTTGGTTCTTGATCTGGGTTGTGGTCACACAAGTGCGCATATGTGTATGTGTGTGGTGTGTGTGCGTGTGTGTGTGTGTGACAGAGAGAGAGAGGGAGAATTCATTGAGATGTACACTTAAGATTTATGCACTTTACTCTGCATATGCTACAGTCTTATTAATTTTGTTATTAAAATATAGCCTGCTGTAATGGAAAGAACACTGCATTCAGGGCCACCTTCCTCTCACTGTTTACATCTTGGCTGTCTTCACTTCTTCAGCAAGGTCTTCACTGACCATCTCCAGAACAGCCCGTCCTCTCCCCTCCACTCTATCCAATTACCTGGTTCATTTTCTTCATTGCGCTTGTCATCATCTGGATATAGCTTATTTATTAATGTACTTATTAGCTATTTCTCACCACTAGAATATAGATCCTGTGGTGGCAGTTCTTTTCATTGTCCAGCTTCTCGTGGATTCCCCAGGAAATATATGTGGTTTGACAGACCGAGGTAGAGATACTTCAGGTGATATTAGGACTCTGTTGTGGGACGAGTATTACCAAAATAAGGTCAGGAGATCAAGTGATGCTCATAGTAAAGACTCAAGACTGTGGCCAAAGTCAGGTTAGAGTTCACCAGGCCGAGGTCCAACATCCAAGCCAAAAAACAAAGTCGTGGTCAAAATCAGGCATGAATGGTCATCAGGCCAGCTCCAAGGGCAACTCAGATGTTCCGGGCCACCAGTGCATAGTCCAGTCTTTGAAAAGCCATTAGACAGATCAGTTTAGGGGTTTGAGCCAACTTCCTGAGGTGAGAATAGACTTGTGGTTCCCAACCAGGGCTGTTTTGCTTTCTGGGGATAGCCAGCAATGTCTGGAGACATTTTTAGTTGTCACAATTACAGCAAGGGAGGACTACTGTCATGGGGGGGGAGGGGCGGGCAAGTAGAGGCCAGAGATGCTGCTACACATCCCACACTATACAGGGCACCCCCACCCATTATGCACAAGGAAGAATTATCCAGTCCAAAATTTGAATAGTGCCCAGACTGAGAAACCCTTGAAAAGAGGATAGAGAAATTGGGATCTCAGCTTTAAATATTTACAAATACTGTGCTCTTCCACTGAAGGAGGCAAAGGCCACAGATCTTCCAGAAGGGAAAAATATACCTATCTATAAGCATCCTATCCATACTCTAGTCTATAAAGTATTTTATTTTGTGGCTATCTCTTTCTCCATAAGCACCGGCAGGCCAGTGTTTAAACAAGCTGGTATTCCAGAATTTAAAACCTAAAACTAGTTTGAGTTTTCCTCACTGGATGGGCAGCTAGCTACTGGCAGCTGTGTCTGACAACCAGTCATTCTTGGGCTCCAGGCCAATTTCTTTAATGAATCTCTCTAATTTAATTCATATTTCCCCACCTCTCTTTTAAGTACCACCCAGGCTCATCGAGCCTAATATTGGAACCAAACACATTTAATGGCCGTCCCTTCATTAAACATTACAAGCTCTTTAAGGCCTCGGCAGACAGGTGCCCCATTTGATAACCTAGCGCCCTGGCAAAGTCAATAGCCAGTGCCAAGTTCATCCCTCTGTTTCCCATCTTACAGCTGAGGCTGGAGCCTCGTGGGCGAGACAGGCTTTATCACTGGGGAAGCATAAGTTTTCCAGGCCAATGGATTCAGCGCTCTGGCTATATCTCATGCCTTGACACTAGATGTCAGCGAAGGGTAATTGTTGTCTCAATTTAGAGGCCAGCTCAGGTAGCTGCTGGCACCCTTGGTTCATGTTTTATAGCAAAGGTGAAGTATGGCTCCGTTCCCACTGCACACATATATTACAATAAAAGGGGATATCGGTGCCTAGTGTTTTTAAAGGCTAGTCATAAAAGATGAATAACGAGGCAGTTTAAAGCTAAAAGACAGCTGCCAAGCTCAATGGCCATGATGGATGCCGAACACCCAGTGTGGAGAAAACCCATTCCTCCGAGACCACCATCCAAAAAATTAATTACTACAATTCAGCATCTTTAAATGTGCCACTTAATATACTGCTACCATAATTAAATTTCCAGCCCTGTGACCTTGAGACCATTTCCTGAGATAATAAATGAGATCAAGGTTTAATTGATGCGGATGCAAGTAGAAACTGTCCAAGGATGCAAAGAGCCTCCACACTGTGAGTCAAGGTTGGGGGGTGGGGCTGGGGTGGCTGAGGTGGAGCAGAGTTCTGCTGCCCTGTTGAGTCTGTCCTTCAGTGACGGGGCGGGGGGGAAGGGGTGTCTCTTAAACTTTCTGTGTTTGCCACCAGAACACTAGAACAGCACAGTGAGGTGGCAACCGCACAGAACTGGGAATCGGGAAGCTAGTGCTGGGGTCAGAGATGTGTTGCTAAAATTCTGTTTGGCCTTGAACTAGTCACTTCTTCCTGGGCACTGGAAGCTGTTCTCTGTAGGAAGAAGGGCTAGACAACACACTCTCCACAGTTCTTTCTGGCCCTAATGGGCTATAATTCTTTTGGGTAAGCTGAATGGAGAGACATGTTAGTTGCCCCTTTCGCGCTCAGCAACAGAACCCCTGCCTCACCCACCAGCCATCCTTTAGAAACTGTTTGGTAAGCCAGTAGGTTTCTCTATCAACTGTCATGAGTGCTGATGGTGGGTGAAAGGGGTTTGCTAGTATCTCCCCCTGTAGAAGGTCACTGTCTCAAGAGCCAAGTTCCTTGGAGGGTTATGGATGACCCCTTGTCCAGCTAACTTGGGGCATACTTAGGATATATTTAAGACATGAATCTGGCTAAAATGAAAGCAGAAGGCAATTTTAAAGAGTGGAGCCCCATGCAGTCAGAGAGTGGGAGTGGAAGCTCCATGAGTGGAAGAAAGAGTGGGTGATCTTAACCCTGTATGTTGGGCCTCAAGTAGTTTTAATTAAAAATTACTGAACACCAACGAGGCACTAGGGACTGTGCTACAGGCTGGTCTTTGCCCTCAATTTGCTCCTAGCATTTTAGGGAAATGGGAATAAACAAATTCACAACAGTATCCTAGTATAATAATACAGATATGTATAAGGTACTGCTGATCTGGATGGGGCCTTATTAGTTTTGTCTTTCTTTAGTCCCCCATTTCCAGTAGTCTTTCTGAATACCTGCCAGTTGATTGATCTTTGCAGCAGTGCCCCCTCCCCAACATAAACATGGAAATTACAAGCCTTAATTCACCATAGCCTAGGAAGGCTCTGTCTATGTTAGCCTTTTCCCCCCTAGATCAATGCTGAATAAATTCCTCAACCTCTCTGCCTACGTGCACGCAGAGCATATCATACATCCAAGAAAGTGAGTTTAGTACCCGAGGGGACATTTGGCAATGTCTGGAAACATTTTTACTATCATAGCTGGGGTGGGGCTGGCTACTGGCATCTAGTGGGGAGAGGTCAGGGATGCTGCTAGACAACTCACACTGCATAGCACAGCCTCCCCACACCTCCCCTGAAGTCCTGGTCTAAAGTAGTCATCTAACTTCAACTCAACCAGTTGAAGAGTAATAAAATCAAGTCCACACCTATTGTGACTTTGGTCTTAGTATATCAAAATAACTGGTTTCACTGATTTTTTTAAATTAGTGAATTACTTTCACCTGAATTGGTGGAGTCATAGCACAAAGTGCTGCCAGTTGGTTACAGCAGATGTTGAGTGTTCCCAGAATCCTGAGCCTCACATCAAGCAGGGGTCGTGGCAATACAGAAGCAAGCAGCGATCAGAGGGGGTGGGGATAAGAAATATTTTTAAGTTTATTTATTTGAGAGAGAGAGTGAGTGCAGGAGAGGGGCAGAGAGAGAGGGAGACAGAATCCCAAGCAGGCCCTGCACTGTCAGCACAGAGCCAGACTCGGGGCTCAAACTCACGAACCATGAGATCATGACGTGAGCTGAAACTAAGTCGGATGCTTGACTGACTGAGCCACCCAGGTGTCCCAAGCAGTAATCAGAGGGGGTAGAGATAATAAGGACATATTTCTTGAAAAAGAAAACTGACCCAAGGACTGAGCCCTGGAGCACTCCACCCATGGGGTCAGGAAGGTAAGGAAGAACCACCTGAGAAACCTTAGGAGGATTGATCAGATCTGAAGACTAGGAGGAGGACCAAAATAGAGAAGAGCACCAGAGAGAAACTGAAACACGTGTTTTAATAGTGTTTAAGGCTGCTGAGAGGTCAACCCAATGGAACCAGTGGATATTAGTACTGAGATCATGGGATACCCTGACAAGAGCTTGTTCTGTGGAGTGGAAGAAGTGATCTGAGGGGATTCAGCACAGGATGAAAAGAAAGAAAACAGAGACAGAGACTATACACTCTCTTTTGAGGAATTTTGGTATAAAGGCAAACCAAGAAATTGGGCTGTAGCTAGAAGGGGTTGTGAGACCAAGAGGTGTGTGTGTTTGCAGTTAGATGGGAGATCTTACAACATGTTGGCATGCTGATGAGAATGCTCCACTACAGAAGGAAATATCAGTGGGGACCTGGGTGGCTCAGTTGGTTAAGCATCCAACTTTGGCTCAGGTCATGATCTCACGGTTTGTGGGTTCAAGTCCTGCGTCAGGCTCTGTGCTGACAGCTCAGAGCCTGGAGCCTGCCTCAGATTCTGTGTCTCCTTCTCTGTCTGCCAATCCCCTGCTCAAACTCTGTGTCTTTCTCTCAAAAATAAATAATAATTTAAAATTAGAAAAAAAGAAGAAAGTATTGGTGATGCAGGAGTGAAAGGTGACACTTTGCCTGCACAATATTTTTGAGTTAGTGAGAAGGGATGGGACTTAGTGCACAAAGGAAGAGTTGACCTAGGACAGCAGGATGGACAGTGCATCCATAGTGTGTGAGTTATCTACTGCTGTATAACAAACTGTCCCAAAATTTAGTGGCTTAAAAAACATGAATAAACCCACATTTATTATCTCACACAGTTTCCTCTGGTTAGGCACTTAATAGCATCTAGGCTGGATGGTTCAGGCTCAAGGTGTCTCATGAGGTTGCAGTCAAGATGTTGACCAAGACTGTAGCCATGGGAAGCTTTCACTGGGGGCTGAAGAGCCGCTTCCAAGATGACTTACTCATATGACTGGCAAGTTCATGTCGGTTGTGGACAGGAAGCCTCAGTTCTTCACCAGATGGACCTCTCCATTGGGTTGGCTGCTTGAGTAGACTCACAACATGGCAGTGATCCAAGAAAGAACAGGGTAGAAGCCTCAATGATTTTATAATCTAGTTCGGAGGCTATACACCCTCAGTGTCTCCACATTCTGTTCATTAGAAATGAGTCATAAAGTCCCAGTCAACAGGAAAAATTTAGACTCAACTTTTTGAAAATTCTTTGAACGTCAATGAATTTGTGAATATATTTTTAAACCACTACATATAGTAACAGGAAGGAAGTCGGCAGATGCGGGCACAGATGTGGTGAGGGGGGAATCGGTAGATGTTCTCTTCTAAGCACTTCTTTGTTTTTATTGAAATGGTAAGCAAGGCATCGGCTGGGAGTGGGCATGGGGAGAAGGTTTTAGAAGGTGGAGGAGATAGAATATAGGATCTAGGAAACAGTTGATGAGATCAGGAAAGTGAATGGACTGCTAGGACTTCCAGGTGAACTAAGCGTCCCTCTAGGGGATTGATCATAAACTTGAAGGGCAGCGACTCAGCAGTTTGGATGGCTTTCTCCAACCCCCAACCAGGGAAATCTGAGGATGTAACGTGAGAATAAGAAACCCCAACCTCCATGAAGTAGACCATGTTTCCCCACCCCCCGCCCTTTTTAATTAAATGTTAACACACAATTGTTTAAGGAACTTGTTTGTATTAATAAATAACATGTTTGCTTGCTTCTCTCTACAATTTCTTTCATTCTTTTAAGTTTTCCAAAATTAACCACATGTAGGATTTCCCCTCCCTGTTCATTTCACATGAGCAAATGTTCATAGACAGGTGTGAATCAGAGCCTCACAGGGCCCAGAGCTGGTCAGGCCCCACAGGGAGTACTGTTTTCAGGGTGGACTCAGCTTTTGAAGAGAGTTCAAGTTTATATTTGATAACCTGGGAAGTCTCGAGAAGAAAGCAGCCAGAATGGCAAAGTGCCATCTTGTTACGGGGAAATGATAGGAGGAGCTGGAATGTTTCGGAAGATACCTGGTCACTGTCTTCAAACACCTGAGAGACGGTGTGGGGTTGCTGCTTCCGGCTGTCTTCAGCTTCTCAAGGATGTGCCAGTCAGGAGGGGTAATTGGGGTGATTATCCTGGAACAGGGTGCTCGTCACAGGATGACGGACAGAAGGCGTCCCTTCTGACATACGTCAAGAGTTGCTTTTCTGAGAGGATAAGGCTTCTCCATCCAGCCGGACGGAAGTCAATTCCCTCCTTAAAGGGACAGATCGTGGGAACTTATGCATGGGGTAGGTTGGGGCAGTGGGTAGGTTAAGCCCAACCTCGGGGCATGCTGCCGGCTACCCCAGAGCGAAGTTGGAGGATGCGAAAACAAAGGCTCTCATCTTCCTGTTTCAACACTGCCTTCACCCACGACCTCACGCACAGGTGCTATGTGGCCAAGGAAGTGGCTGCGTTATACCGCTGAGGGCCACACTGGAACTGGGGGTAGAAGTCCCAGCAGGACAGACTTCTGTTCTTGTGAGGAAAACGTCCCAGTAGGTGGAAATACTTAAAACATGAAAAGGACTCCCTACAAGCGGTGAGCTCACTCCCCCTTTCAGGAAGCATCTGCCAGGCTCCTTTGGAAAGAAAGCCTGCAACAGGAGGGAGGTCAGACGGGCTGACTTCACTTCCAAGTCCTCCTCCGCCTCTGCGATGCTGTGATCTGGTCACCTGGGGTCTTCTCAGTGAACAAATGTTTATTGAGCTCCTATGGCGTGACGTCCCGTGTACTGAACACCTCTTGTACTTCACTTCAGGTGTTCTCGGACTCGCCTGCCATGCGGCCTTGGCTGTGGTGCCCAGGTTTCTGCAGCCTGCCATTTTACTATTCATAACGTCCCCCGGAGACATTCATCTTGGTTCAAATTTTATTTTTAAAAAAATTTTTTTTTCAACATTTATTTATTTTTTGGGACAGAGAGAGACAGAGCATGAACGGGGGAGGGGCAGAGAGAGAGGGAGACACAGAATCGGAAGCAGGCTCCAGGCTCTGAGCCATCAGCCCAGAGCCTGACGCGGGGCTCAAACTCACGGACCGCGAGATCGTGACCTGGCTGAAGTCGGACGCTTAACCGACTGCGCCACCCAGGCGCCCCACATCTTGGTTCAAATTTTAATTACAAACTAGTATGGCCACTGATAGTTCAACATCAGAGACCCTGGGTCACAGGGAAGCAAGCCAACTTGTTGAAGCCTGTATTTATTTGGTATGGAATATGACTTAAATAGAGAATGTTTTCTAGAATCCTTTTCAACGCAAAGGGTCTGATGTGAACTTGGCGACTTGTCTTAAATTCTTTATACACTTTTTTGAGGGTATTTCCCAATACACTGCTATTTGATACTAAATCGTTGGTGTGGAAGTTTTTCTTTGGCATTAAGTGGATGTTATTAAGTTTTTCATAAAATATGACTTTTGTAATTTGATTTTTTTGATATGAAATATAGTCACACAATTCAAGCTTCTGTCTCTTGTCCCACAGCTGAGTCTCCTCATGAATGACCAGTTACTGGTTTCTTATTTATTCTTCCAATTTTTATGTATATTCAGGCCAATACACATGCACATATTTTTCTTCCTGTTTTAATAATATTTTTACATGATAGCATACTATGTATATCTTATGCATCTTGCTCTTTTCTCTCAATATATCTTTGAGATCTTTTCCTTCCAACATATATATAAATTTATCATTCATTTTTATAGTTGTATAGAATTCCATTGTATGTATATCGCAATAAACAATTTTATACGAGTGTCACATTTATGCGGGCAAGTATATCTATAGAATAAATTTTCTGCAAGAGGAAATGTGGCATCAGAAATCACATGCATTTGTAGTTTTGATATACATTGACACCCTGCCCTCCATTGGCCTTGGAGCACCATCCACAATGTATCAGAGTGACTGATAATTTTTTATCACTAAATATTTTTTTAACTTTTTAAATATTAATAAATAACTTCAGATATTTTTTAATGAGGGTTAAGCAAGTGAGATCAAGCTGTATCTACTTGAAACATATTTTCAAGAAAGAGAAATTGGAATCAACATCACTCCAAAACAGAAGTCTATAGAGGAGTGCCTGGGGGGCTCAGCAGGTTAAGCATCCAACTTCAGCTCAGGTCATGATCTCACAGTTTGTGGGTTTGAGCCCCACGTTGGGTTCTGTGCTGACAGCTCAGAGCTTGGAGCCTGCTTTGGATTCTTTGTTTCCCTCTCTCTCTGTTCCTCCCCCACTCATGCTCTGTCTCACTCTTTCAAAAATAAACTTTAAAAAATTTTTTTAAAAAAGTCTACAGAGAACATTTTATGACATAAACCCTGAGGTTAAATTTCTATTCCTATCACTCGTGGGTTTAGAGGTTTTATTTCCAAAGACTGAAATGCTCAAGCTTCTGATCTCTCTTTTCTCTTCCTTTGTGGATCAGTTAAGTGGGTTTCTCAGCTCTCCTGACTGCCAGGAAGGGTGGTTCTCTCTGTTGCACATCACAACAGGTTGTGATGATATCATATGCAATGAGCTCTTTCTCTCTCTCCTTGAACTTATTTCTTTCTCCTGGGACTTTGTCTCTTACCCGGGCACACGCCTATCAGTGACCAGTCCCCTTTTCAATTCTTTCTCATTGATTTTTCTTCTCATAATTAGTAGACTCTTGAAACTGCCTTAACCTACATTCCCTATTGTGCTAAAGGGGTCTAGCCTTTGCTTACATCATTTATCTCATGTTGAATTTTGCAAGTCAACCTAGCAGTTCTTGCTTAATAGAGATTTCAGTATAGCTGACTCTTGAACAACACGGGTTTGAACGGTGTGGGTCCACTTACATGTGGATTTTTGTTTTTTGATAAATATAGTATACAACTGCAGATGGATTTTCTCAACATTTTTTTCTAGCTTAATTTGCTGTAAAATTCAGTAGATAATACATGTAACATACAAAATAAGTGCTAATTGACTATTTATGTTATCATTAAGGCTTCCGGTCAACAGTAGGCTATTACTAGTTGAATTTTGGGGAAGTCAAAAGCTATATATATTTTCGACTGTGCAGGGGGTCAGTGCCCCTCATCCCCACATTGTTCAAGGGTCACCTGTATATCTCAACAACTGTATTTACATGTTGTCATTCTTTCCCCATCCAGGAGTAACATACATACATGTTCGGAAGGGGGTGCACTCCTTCCAAGGCAGTATGGGCTTGTAGTGGTTGATGCCCAAGGAAAAGAGCCCCAGAGCTGAGGTGACTGGCCTTTTGGCCTTTAGAATTTACTAGCCGCGGCTGCTACTTTAATGGAACAGTGGTCATTGGTCAGGCACTTCACACTCATTAGCTCGTTTAACCCTGGTCATAAACTCATGAAGAGACTCCTGTTATTAATCCTATTTTACAGATGAGGAATCAGAGGCTTACAAAGTTGGAGTTACTTACCCAAGGCCACAGCTCACAAGAGCCCAAAGTCAACATGCAGTCCCACCCCACTACTGGGCACTCACCGGGTGAATTTGAACAAGTTTCCTCCCCCCTTACTTCTCTACATCCTTTGGCCCTTTCATATTTGGTTAAAAAAAAAACCCTCATAATTTCTCTTTCTTCCTTTGTTTTTAAATAACTGTCATAGTGTTCTCTGTAGTAGGAGAGACCAAGGAACAAGCAATTAGCACTTGCCTTGACTGATGCTCAACTTCTTTTGCATCCTCACCTCCACGTCTCACAGGCTCATTACAAAATCCACTTCCAAACGTGTGGGGGAGTATTTACTGAAACCTGAAGGGAAAGGGAGGGCAAAGGGTAAATCATACCTTTTAGAAACACATTCCTGGATTCAACCAATGTCTGCTGATCTCTAGCCCCATGCCAGACAGATGATTGCATGAACCCTTATTTTAAGGAACTGTTAAAAAACCTCCTGGGGTGGGGGCGGGGGGGGGGGGCGGCGGAGAAAGTCATATAAGCAACTATGGCAGAAGACAGAATGAAAACAAGTGTTTATGTCTCATAAAGGTCCCTCTGTCACCCTGTATTGCATCTCTTATGCATAGAATTCCATAGACAACCTTATTTAAAAGTAAAATTTCCCTTTAAACAGGAAGAACTTGGAAAGCAAGGGAGCATACAAAATTGGTTTCCAAATGATTTGCTAGTGGATTTTCTTTGCAACTTTGATCGCATTGAATTCTCTTTAGTAAATTAGGGTGAGATGTAGAAAGATTAATGAAGGATGCCGACCATAGTATATTGCCTTCTACACTAACTTAAAAAAAATAAAACTATGAGGGCAATATCATGCAAATAAAAGATTATAAAGGTGTTCTATGAAGGAATAAAGTTCATCTTCAACAAGGAATCCTATTATTTTATAGTCACATGTATTGAACCTTAGGAGTTAGTTCTATAAGCCATAAGCCCTATGCCTCCCCAAATAAAATAATAAACAAAAGTCTGAAAAATTCTGTTACCACTTTCTTTTCATATATCCTGCGAGAAGGAGAAAAGATGGGTGAGAAAGAAAGCTATCAAATGATGCCCTCAAACTCTCAGTCATCCTGTCAAGCAGATCATAAATAGATAAGACCACTGATAGGTAGACAAAAGCTCAGCATGGTCTTGCTAGAAGCCAAATAGGGGAAGCCCCAAACCCAAAGGTCATGAATTAGTCTGATTTTAAATTTTTACATTGTTTAATTATAGGAGTCCAATCGTTAAATTTAGTCAACCAGAAAAAGCCCTGAAGGATCAAAGTACATTGCTGTAGTGGCATTGAACAACCTCTAGGAATATACTTTTTCCCCATCTGCTGCTTAGGTAGCCTGTGCTGTCAGCAGAAACCCCAAGATGGCATTCTTGCCTTATTTTTCTAAATGACTCCTTTGGTTTAAAAAAAAAAAAAACTGTCTGAAATCCTCACCAGGTTGGGTGGCTAGCTTTGGCGGAAGGGGTGGAGAGGGGAAACATGACATTCTTTCTATTATTTAATCATCAGTGTTGAGTGGGTCGAAAAGGCAGTTGCCTCCTGGATATGATTTCAGGTATACCATAGAAAAAGCCCCTTGTTCACAATGATTTCTGCCTGCTGGTCAGCAGTAGCCCAGTAAGTCATTATCAGAAACAGATAAGAAAACTGGGGGTGTTAATTATCTAGCAGGGACCCGAAGGAAAAGGACGTAGAAAAGATAAACTTTGGCTGAACCAGAAATTGAGGGGAAATCATCATTGGTAACCTCTTAATTTGATTTTATAGGATACAGCCTCTGTTCACCTATTATTTAATATTCCTAACAATCCTGCATGAGGCAGCAATATCACCATTCCCAGATTCCATACAAAATGCAGTTCGGGAGATGCTCTGGATTGTCTAACACTGTGCAGAATAATCCCAGAACAGTTAGGTCACTGGGATGATGCTGGAGAGAGTCACAATGGGAGTCATGTGGCCCTTCCCTCTCCGGCAGCTCCTTCCCATTGATATTTAAACATACTCCAACCTTTGCCATCCTTTGCTCTGCTGTGAAATCCAATGTGTACGCTTGAGTCTAGGTTCTCTTGACCTCTAAGCAGAAACTGACGCTATTGATCATTCTCTCCTTCTTAAAACACTTTTCCCCCTTAAAGCTGAGATACTTCCCTGGTTTTCCTCCTAGCTTCTGGCTCTCCCATTTCAAGTCTCCTATGCAGGCTTATTTGTCTCTACCCAGTCACCATAGACAAGCTCCTCCTGGTCTCTCCTAGTTCTTCTGTCCTTTCCCCTTACCTCACTCCATACATTTCCACTGTGGTAATTGCTAGTGACTTTCTAATTTAAGTCTCCAGCCGTGACCTCTCCTGTGAGCCCCAAACCTACTCAGCACCTTTACGTGGCTATCTCAAAGACATCTCGAATTCAGCATGTTCTGTCCCACACTCAAACTGGGTCCTCTCATATTTCCTAATTAGGTGATTTATGCCAGCGTCTGAAAATGCTGGCTAAGCCAGAAACCTTCAATTGGTCCTTGGCCCTTTTCTCTTTCTTCCCCCCCTACAGCCATCCATCACCATATCTTCTCGGTTTTATCTAAATGTGCCCACTTTCCATCTTTGCCACTGCAGCTATACAAAACCTAAGCCACCACCACCTCTTGTCCACACTTCCCACCCTTCTCCCTATACACTCTGGTTTCTTATTAATCTCCACAACGAAATCAGGGTAATTTTTTCAGAACATGAATCTGGTCATCATTTGTTTCAAAATACGTCAGTGACTCTCAATTGCCCTTGTGATGAGGACCAAAATCGTTAGCATGTTTTACAAGGTGTGGTTTGGGCCTTGCTACCTTTCTAGCCTCATCTTACACCTTCAGCCCCTGTCCCCAACCTAAACTTGTCCTATGTACTTTAACTGTATTGTTTCTTGCTCCAAGGCCCCCACCCATATCTTTTCATCTAGCAGATCTCAGATCAAGGGTTATCTTCTCAGGCAAGGCTCCCCTAACCCCTTCCTCTCTCCCAAGTCAAGTACCTTTGACATTACCCACCTTCAAAGAATGGTTACCAGCCTTCAATGTGCTCATCTCAGTTTGTCACTATGCATTCCTTGACATGATTATTTGATTAATGTATACCTTTCCTATTACAGTCTAGGCTTGGCTTGGCTCGCCATTTTATTTTAAATTTTTTTTTTCAACGTTTATTTATTCTTGGGACAGAGAGAGACAGAGCACGAACGGGGGAGGGGCAGAGAGAGAGGGAGACACAGAATCGGAAACAGGCTCCAGGCTCTGAGCCATCTGCCCAGAGCCTGACGCGGGGCTCGAACTCACGGACCGTGAGATCGTGACCTGGCTGAAGTCAGACGCTTAACTGACTGCGCCACCCAGGCGCCCCTTGGCTCGCCATTTTAATACTAACTACAAGCATAGGGCCTGACATATAATAAGTGCTCAGTAAATATTTGTTAAGAGACGGAATACTGAGAAAGGAATAGCAAGATCAACATCTATTTCACTATTTCACCTGGTTCCAGTCACA
Source organism: Felis catus (assembly GCF_018350175.1). Taxonomy (NCBI): domain Eukaryota; kingdom Metazoa; phylum Chordata; class Mammalia; order Carnivora; family Felidae; genus Felis; species Felis catus. The sequence goes on along the minus strand of NC_058373.1, from coordinate 44,985,398 downwards.
CTATAGATTTTCACGGAGAGCTAATATTATCCATATCCCACTTCAGGGGTCTTAAAGAAGAATGTCCAATTTGGTTACTTTTTAATGTCATCAAACAAGTCCCATAGTTGTTTTTAACTTAAGAAGCAAGGTGATACAACCTTAAAAATAAACATCTGCTTACTGAAACTCCTCTCTCTCCTAAATAGACATCCAGATATATTCCACAAGTTACCAAGTTGGGTTTTTGTCATCGGGAAAAGGAAAGCATTCCACAGATAGAAGGCCTTGTTGGAGAAGATGGATGTCCTCGCTCAAACCAGAGGAGAGCGGACTCAATCCCAGTTGCTAAGAAATGAAAATTTCCCTAGTACAACGTGACTACTGGAAAGTGAGCCGAGAAGAAAGAAACCAGCGGAAGGAGGAACTGCAGTAGGAAAACAGCCATGTTATGTGGGGCTGAGAGTATCTGAGAGCCATCTACCTCAGAAAAGGACAATGGTCAACACAAAAATGTGATAATGATATAAACATACTAGACCAACATAAAACACCCTATAGATTTTCCTTAGGGCTAATGTGAGAGAAAGCTTTCAAAATTAAAGAAGCTACACTCGGGAAGCACACGCTTCATGCTAAATCTAGTAACTGCTAAACCCAGTTCTTGCAGTTAAGAAATGATAGGATTCCTCTGAAAACAAATTTGTAGATAAGGAAATGTGACATTTCAGTGGGCCGCAGTTTTTATTACAAGTTTACACATTGTGGGTTTTCTCCAAAAGCACCTTATGGTTATGTTGATATACACACTGGCTTTCTGGAAACATTTAATTTATTCAAGCTGCTTGTTAGTAGCCAGATGTTTTAAAGATTTTACCACTGTGGTTGAAGTCAACAACAAATCGGTGGGTTATTTCCTAAACCAATTTGTTTGGGTAGAAATTTAATAGATCTCTTTTAAAGCCCCGAAGTATATAGCAAAATTAATATCTAACTATAAACATAGAAACTCATGATGGATAATTTATCTTTTGCATTTACTTGTCATGTTTATTCATCAAAATCCATGCATAACTAAGAAAACTAAATAAATATTACTTTTCTTTTTTAAAAATTAAAGAGCTCTAACTTCTGATTCTAAGACAAGTTAAATACAAATACAAACTCTAAGAGATGTATTTTTAAAGGTAGGGTTTTTTCTTCTTCAGTCTAATTTAGGATCTCTGGGATAAACAAGATGTTTTACATACGCTGCTAGGAATAATTGATAGTTCAAGCTTCTGTGTGTTATACTTGTTAAAATATTTGCATTCAAAAGCAAAGTCAGAATTGTAGCTCAAGGCTATATGTATATCTTTCCTTAGGAACATAAGACATAAATAGCATTTTGAATTGTAATTGTTTTGAAATTATAAATTTAAAGATACAGACATGCAATTTTTTTTTTTTAAAGATGACACTGTCTTCTTCATTCAAGCTTTTGCAGTGAATGTATGTATGTGTCACATACCGGCAGGGATTGCATATAAGAATAAGGTTGAGTGCCTGTCCTTAAGAAGCTCAGAGTCTAGTGAGGGCATACTGACTATAATCTGCTAATTGCAGTGTAGTGTAATAGGTACTGCGATTGTGGTTAAGTACTGGGATTTTGGGAACAAGCTGGAAGAGTTGTGTCCTGGCTATCAGTGATACTGACTGAGATCCTGGGGCTTCTTTCTGACACATGCTAAGATTGCATTTCTTCACTTCTTTAAAGTTAGGCATGGCTTACTGTGGCTAATGAAATATGAGTGGAAGCAATGCAAGTCACATCTAGGTGGAAAGGCTTTTTCCTCCATCATGACCAGCAGTAAGTATTCCAGATGGTAGAGGATCCACTGGGCTGGAACCCCAAAGGAGGATGATATGGAGCAGAGCCCCTGGTTAATGTGCAACAGACATACAGTGTGCATCAGAAATAAACCTTTATTTGTTTAAGCCACTGAGATTTGGAGGATGTTTGTTATTGCAGCACAAGCTAGCCTCTACTGACTACGATATGCTTTACTCCAGACTTGGAGAACTAGAAGTTTCTCAGTGTGCACAAGGCTAAGCTGAGACCCAAAGAATGAGTAAGAGTTGTCCAGGTAAAGAATTGAAGGGAACAGTGTTCTAGAGGTAAAAGTACATGCAAAGCCTGGGAGCAGGATGAGAATTCAGCATGTTTGGGGAAGAGTTTTTTTTCTTATTTTTCAAAATACAATAGAGTAGAGCAGTCCAACAGAGCTATGGAGACTATGCCGAGCAGAGGTAATACTAATTACTTATCAAGGATATTATTCCAAAGGGTTTCTAACTGGTTTATGTGGACTCTTGGACACAGAATGAAGAAATAAAGAACCAAATTACTGTAAGCCAAAATAATGGAACTTGTCCTTTATGGAAAATTCACCAGCAAAGGTCTCCTCTTTCCAGAAGGGGTACTTTTTTAATTTAAATTTTTAAAATTTAAATTCTAGTTAGTTAATATACGTGGTAAATTGACTTCAGGTGTAGAATTAGTGATTCATCACTTAGAGATAACACCCAGTGCTCATTACAACAAGTGCCCTCCTTAATTCGTATTACCCATATAACCCATCCCCTGCCAACCTCTCTCCATCAACCCTCCGTTTGTTCTCTATAGTTAAGAGTCTCTTATGGTTTATTTCCCTCTCTCTTTTTTTCCCTTTCCCTATGTTCATCTGTTTTGCTTCTTAAATTCCACGTATGAATGAAATCATATGGTATTTACCTTTCTCTGACTGACTTATTTCGCTTAGCATAATACACACTAGCTCTATCCATGCTGTTGCAAATGGCAAGATTTCATTCTTTTTGATGGCTGAGTAGTATTCCAGTGTGTGTGTGTGTGTGTGTGTGTGTGTGTGTGTGTGTGTGTGTGGTGTGTACACACACCACATCTTCTTTATCCATTCATCAGTCAATGGACATTTGGGATCTTTTCATGATTTGGCTATTGTTGATAATGCTGCTGTAAACATTGGGGTGTGTGTGCCCCTTTGAATCAGTATTTTTGTGTCCCTTGAGTAAATACCCACTAGAGCAATTGCTAGGTCATAGGGTAATTCTATTTTTTTTTAATTTTTTTAATGTTTCTTTTTATTTTTGAGAGAGAGAGAGAAAGAGAGAGAGAGATTGAGCGGAGGAGGGGCAGAGAGAGGGAGACACAGAATCAGAAGCAGGCTCTGAGCTGTCAGCAAAGAAGCCTGACGTGGGGCTCGAGCTCACGAACTGTGAGATCATGACCTGAGCCAAAGTCAGACACTCAACCGACTGAGCCACCCAGGCACCCCTCTATTTTTAACTATTTGAGGAAACTCCATTCTGTTTTTCAGAGTGGCTGTACCATTAGAGTGCAGCATTCCCACCAACAGTGTAAGAGAGTTCCCTTTCTCCATATCCTTGCCCACATCTGTTGTTTCCTGTGTTGTTAATTTTAGCCATTCTGACAGGTGTGAGGTGGTATCTCATTGTGGTTTTGATTTGATTTCCCTGATGGTGAGTAATGTTGAGCATCTTCTCATGTATTTGTTAGGCATCTGTATGTCTTTGGAAAAATCTCTGTTTACGTCAGAAGGGATATTTATATTCCTTATATTCTTGCCTCACTTTGCAGTTACTTCTTTGTATATAGACTCAAATGAATTTTTTTGCCTTATTAAAGTCAGTTATGTCTGCGTCCATGCATATCTACCATACTGTAAGCTCCTTGAAGGCAAGGTTCATATCATTTTTATTTTTATTGTACTGTATTTTGCATTGTAGATAGTCAATAAATTCCTATTAAGACAGCTACCACTATTTTAGGAGTCTAAAACCAGCTCACAGCCTTGACTAGCTTCTAAATAACTGCTTGAAAATGGAAATAAATCTCTGTGCAGAGCTGGGGATATATCCATTTAAAAATGCTCCAGAAACATACTGAAGTCTTTTGATGACAGTGAAGGCTGTGGACTTATGAAATTTGCTGCCCAAGACCTAGATTTTAGAGCTACTACATCCTGGTTGTGAGTCCTTGGGTTTAACTTTCATCAGGTTGGTTTCCTAACTTGTGAACTGCAAGGAAAGTCTGCCCTACTCATCTCTCAAGAATACTGGGGGACCCAAAAAATATGAGAATTTTAAAGTGCTGTAGAATATGATGTGATATTCAGGTTACTGCTGTTAGCAGCATGGCTCTTGGATCATTAGAGGAAGTGGATGTCATGCAAAGCCTGTGCAGTTGATTAGACCTGGGTTTGAATTCTTTCTTCAATTAATAGTTCAATTTCAATAGTTCAATTTCTTCAATTAATAGCTGCATAATCTTGGTCAAGCAATAAAATCCCAGCATATACCAATTTGCCACTGATTTAAACTAGAATAATGTACTTATTTTATATAAATACTCTTAGGGAAGGCTGGCATACTAGAAGGGGATTGAACTTCGAAATCATATAGGCAGAGTTCAAATCCCACTTCTACCACTTATTAGACAGGTGACTTGGCATGTTAATTAACCTCTTAGAGCCTCAATTTCCAGATCAATATGATGGGGATGGTATTACCTCGTTTCCCAGGGTTAAGAGACTACCTGAAGTAGAAAATGCTGACTAATTATGCCTCTGAAATGTTAACATATCTGTTTATCACAGAGCAAAGTCCATCCCTAAAAATTCTGAACTCATGCCATTCGTGGAAAAGGCTCGCTAAGACTCAGAAACTTGTACAGGGGCCTCTTCCCTTGTCTCAACATAGAGAAATGACTGAATGAATTTGAAATTAAACCTCTTGTCAACCTGAATCTGTGACTCACCAGACCAGACAAGATTCCTGTTCACCTGGAGGGATCCAAGGCAGCTCATGAGAACTCATCATCTTCCCTTTCTCTTTCCTTTCCGGGGAGTGACAAGGACTTGTTTTCCCTGGGGTCGTACAAGGAATGTTAGGAGAGAGAAAAAAGAGAGAGAGAGATCTGGGCCACATTCCAATAAAGACCATGGCACCACATGGGCACCACAGTCAAATTTTTGTCTGTTTTCTGAAGGACACAATCTTGGCCCAATACAATGGCTTGCTGTGGTCATCTGTCATGGTCCAGAGAGGAGCAGATCTGCCAGTGTGCCGTGCCACTCCTCACACACAACTGCTGACGTCCGTTCTTGACAAAATGGTGTGAGCAAGCTGTCTGCCAGTCCCCTGCATTTGCCGTGAGTGTGGTTTGCACAGTAGCATCGGTATCTCCCGAGATCTTGTTAGAAATGCAGACCCTCAGGCCCCACCTCAGACCCACTATCCCGATCTACAAGTTAACGAGGTTTGTGTGCCCTTTGCAGTTTGTGAAGCACTTGGCTACAAAGTCTAAATAATGCCTGACACCAGGTGCCAAAGAGAGCCATTATGTAGGAATTACTGGGAGGAAACCCTCAAATCTCTTCACCAAGATTCTTAAACTAGACAAGGTCCTCAATTAACGAAGCCCAGGTCTCCCTGCCCTACCACACACGTATACTACTCTGAATGCAATAAAGACATTATTCACTTTCTAACAAGGATCTTTAGATTTTGGGAGTTGCATAAAATCATATAGCTAGGCAGTCGCTAAAATGTAAAATAACCTTCCTTTTTTGTAACTATTGGTTTTGGCTGATAGAAGTCATGCATATAGTCATATTTCAGAGAAATTACCATGCCTTAATGAGAACTTTAGGTTGAAGGAAGACATTTCAGTCAAATGATACTGAAATTGATATGATCAAAATGAAATATGTGGCATATTTATCTAATCAGCTAGAGCTGCAATCGCTAACCATAGTCATTTACAGCTCAATCAACTCATCTAGTCATTATCAGCTAATGATACAATGAGTGATTACTCCCACATGGAGATAATAAGTGAGTTCGTGAAAATCAGCACTTCTGTTATGAAAGTGTGACAGGTAGGACTGAAAATAAGGTCTTTGAATGCCGTTAGCGCCTCGCTTACCTGACAAAAATCTAATAGGAAAAAATGGAATGGCAGAGATATTAGATGAGGTACAACCCCTTTGAAAAGCAACTTAGCAACGTGTATCAAGAATCATTAAAATGCTCACACCTTTTCATCATGTAAAATATTTCTTCTTTTTTCTGTTAGTTTGAAACAATATCAAACTTTCAAAAATTGGAACTGGAGTACGAAGAACTTCTCCTATACCGTTTGAGAGTAAGCTGCTGCTAAGATACCCTTGTCATCCTTGAGTATTTCAGAGTGAATTTCCTACAAATGAATACATTCTCCTCCATAACCAGAATACAACCTAAAAATTAGGAAATTAACATGGATACATCACTATCCTCTTCTCTTGTCTTCACACTCTATTCAACTTTTGCCCATTGTTTCAATAATGTCTTTACAGTAAAAATATCCAATTCGGAATTATGTGTTGCTTTCGGCTGTCGTGGCTCTTTAGTTTCCTTCAGTAAGAAACAGTTCCTCCTTCTGCCCTTGTTTTTCATGGTCATGCCACTTTTTAAGACTACAGACTTGTTATTAGTTTGGGTTAGTCTGATGTTCCTTTATAATTTGATTCAGGTTATATGACTTTGGTAAGAATATCAGAGAAGTGATGGCGTGTTCTTCTCATTGAATCCTCTCAGGTGGCACATAATTTTGATTAGTCTCATTACTGGTTATATTACCTGCAATCACTTCATTGATGTGTTATTTACCAAATTTCTCTACTGTAAATTCTTTTTCCCTTTGCAACTAATATCTGTTAGATAAGAAGTTACTTGGAAATGATATAAACATCTTTACCTCACTATTTATTTATTTATATCATGTGTTTGTTTAGGTTAGTATGTATTTATTCCTCTTTTATTCAATGGGTTTTCATCTGTTACCTCATTATTTGTTTTGCTGCTCAAGTTGTCCAAGATTTAGCTAGTGGGAACTCCTTCAAGTTGGTTTTTATATTGTTTTGACATGTCCCTATTATTCTCTGAGGACTTTTTCTCTTTCTGGGACAGGATGTTTTACGCTCATCATACTTTGCCTGCACCAGCACAGGAATCTTCTATTTTTCCAAGACTCTCCCTTTAGCGGAGAATCATATTTAGAAACGAAAATCTGGAAGCTAGATGTGTTCATTGCATAGTGACACTGGGAGCCATGACACCCAGGCCTCTTCAGTATCCAAAGCTAGAGGATGGATATCTATATATATATATATATATCTAGAAATAAATAGGATATGGAGAGAGATATTTATAGCTACATATTCAACCATGAATACAAACTGATACTTTCAATTTGAATCTGACACCACATGGTTTCTTGTAGTTTTCTTCTTTTCAGTAACTCCCTTCTTTGACAATGGGAAACTGTCAATACATTATTGTCAGTATATTTACTTATCTGGTTAACCCACTTGTGTGTAAGTAATTGCCAGTCACCGCTGCTACCCTTCATCCCCACAGGACACCTTTACTGTCCCTCTCTCAGCCTCCAGGGTTTCCCTCATCCCACCTACTATGCTTTGCTCCATGTAATAGCTTTTATGTTTAGCAGACTTAATATATTTGGAGTTCAATTTACTGATTTTTCAGGAAATTTTAGGAATATTTGATTTGTAGGATCTTATTTATCTCTAATAAATAATAATAGCCAATCAGAACAGAGTTCTCTTAAGTTCTCTTCAAGAGACTTTATAATCTAGATTATTACAGAGATAGGAAAACGTTTTGTATTCACTTTATGAAAGGTAAAAAACTTTCTGAATTGTAGACACATAGACACACATACATGTGGAGAGTGTACATCTTCAGTTCTACAATTTTATTCAAAGGTTAATAGTAAGATAGCCACACAAAAACTCACAGGTCCAAATATCAAAGAACTGTTCACTGTCCTGATGAGCATGAAATTCTAATTGGTTTGAGCTCAAAATAGACAAACGAGCAAACAAAAAAGACTAACACCTATATTTTCTATTTTTTCACCCATTAGAGAACAGACCTCTATAGTCCATTAATCCATTTACCTCTTTTACCAAATAGTCAGATAAGGAAACCAAATTTCACTAATTATTGCGGCCATCATAACTTATTCCTCATGTGTGAACCAGAAACAAAACGAAAATATAAAATCAGTGGGGAGAGAGAAGGGGGGAAACTCTATAGAAACACAGAGGCAGAAAAGTTCAAGTTCTATTACCACCTGAGATTTATCTCTGGCAGCCAAGAAAAGATGTGCCGGGTCTTAATCCACCCCTCACCCCTACCCTCCAGCTCCTCCTAATAGGTGTAGCTCTGTGGCAATGCAGTTTACTTGACTCTGACAGGGACAGAGGATTCCGTCCTGGTGGCTGAATTCCAAACTGTTAAAGGATAATTAAAAAGAAATACAGTCATGCCTCTGATACAAATACCAAGTGAATATGTACCAAAGATTTCAGTTAACTTATTAACTAATGAGGGAACCAGTAACATATTATAACCCGTTTCTCTAAGGACTTTTAGAAAAAGGAAAGAGAAAGGAAAGGGGGGAAAAAAGAGAAAGATATAGAGGAAGAGAAAGAAAAAAGCACTTACTACATAATTTTAATTCAGACCCTTAATCCAAAGGAAAAAATCTAAATAAAAAATACAGTTTATGCATAAAGATGTTCATTTCAGTATTATATTTAATAGATGCAAATTGGAAGCAGTCTAATTGCCCATCAATAAGGAAATGAATAAACAATGGTAAACACATGGATTATTAAGCAGTTACTAAAAATGGTGGTTGGGGACCTCCTGCTTAAGAGGGCAATTTGAGCACGTATTGAATCCGAGAACAACAAAATCCGGAAGCAAGTGCATGCTATGATTTCAGTAACCACATATTCCAGCTTACTTGGGACAGTACCAGTTTGCCCTTGTTGTGCGGTTATTAATCTCCCTTTTTGCTTTCAAAAGTGTCTCAGTTTAGATGATAAATTTTATGGTCACTTTAACTATCATGGGTTGGCTGCAGGATCAAATCTCATTCTTGGCAATTTTTCTGGGAAACCTCCTAGAAGAGGAGACCACGAATAATTAGAATCTTTCTGCAGTATTTACACTCAATTTATACTTAGATAGATCACAGCAGTGGCTGGCATATTATAAGCACTAGAAAACGCTAGCTTTTGTCGTTATTATTACATTTGATGTGACTAGATAAGCTAAGTTCATATAGGGCACTTGCTACAGCTTTTCTTTATGAGAACAATCTTGGACTTGGTACACTGCCTGGAGTCATCTGGGCTTTCATAACGAAGATGTGAACAAAACTCACAAGCACAGAGGTGACGCTCTCTGCTGTAACTACTTCTGCTATAATAGCTCGTTCATTATTTTCCATTGGCTTCTACACATAAGAAAATGACAGCACATTTAAACTTTTCCTTTCTCCACTTCTTTGGACTAAAATGTTTGAATAGGGTCTCAACAATTTTCAGACTCATCTGAACTCATACAAGCAGACCAGCACATATCTTGTGGAAAACCTTTGAAAAGACAGAGCAATTCAAGAGAAGGGGACAAATCTCAGCAATCAAATTGTCTCTTATTACTGAACCAACAGATAAAACTGTGTAAGCTTTCAAATAAGTGTTCTCATCAAGATGCAGGAGGAATCTGAACGTACAAAGCTAGAGAAGAGATGAATAGAGCACTGTGCAGAAAATGCAGCTCAAAAAAGATGTTGTAGAGATGAAAAATACAAGCACTGAAGCAGAAGAAGCAAACTACAGGTAATTATAGGAAATTGATCGCTATTGATGTTCTCTCCTGACTTAGAGAAGATTTATAAGAGAAGAGACCAACTTTGAAGACAGGCAGCAAAAATTCAAAATACGTATACTAGAAAATCTAGAAGGAGAAGACCAAGCAGACAGAAGAGAAGTAATAATCAAAAGTTCTACCAGCTGATGAAAGGCTTGAATATTCAGAGCCAAAGGGTTAAGTGAGTGGCTGGCAAATTAGTGAGAAAACTCACACCTAGACAGGTTTTATTGTATTGTGGGGGGGGGGGGGGGCGGGGAAAGGATTCCTCTAAGTATTTACAAAGTAAAATGAAATGTCAAATTGCTTTACTGCAACACTAAATTTGAGAAGACAATAGAGCAAAAGCTACCAGAGGGTTGAAAAGAAAGGAATGGGACCTGAAAATCTGATATCAAGTGTAGAAGCCTCAGAAAGATATAATCAGAAATGCAGATATGTTGAAACTACCAAAAGCATATCTTTCTTTTAAAAGTAAAAATATGTCAGGATGCCTGGGTGGCTCAGTCAGTTAGGTGCACGAGTCTTGATTTCCGCTGAGGTCATGACCTCATGGTTCATGGGATTGAGCCCCACATCAGGCTCCACACTGACAGCACAGAGCCTGCTTGGGATTCTCTCTCTCCCTTTTGCGCTGCCCCTTCCCTGCTTACACTCTCCCTCACTCTCAAAAATAAATAAATAAACTTGAACAAAAAATAAAAAAATACAAGTAAATAAGTGAATCAAAATAAAGAACTCAAGAATAGATAAGGCTCAGTATAAAAGAAATGGTAGAAAAACAGAGACAATGCAAATGTTAAAAAGCAGTCTTCAAAAGCATCACAATGTAAATGTAGTAAAAACCAGCCTGGATATAAAAATCTCTGCTCATACCAGGAAAAGAAGTAAGACAGAAGGAGAGAAAGGAGGTAATAGTATGGGAAATTATACAAATTTTATAGGAAGAAGTAAACATATTTTGATGATTGATACTGACAAAGAAACAGGCTCAAACAATTTTTAGAAAATTCAACAATGTAGTTACAGAGACAAGCATACAGAAAAAACACCATTATTACATGCAATGTCAAAGAAACACAAAAGAATAAGACAAGATGGTACAAGAAAGCCCAACTATATTAGCTGAGAACCTCCTAGTTATAAAAAAAGAAAAAGAAAAGTGTAAGACTTGAAAAATTGGGAGAAAAAATTCAGGTTCCTGAATGGGAAAGTTTCACTTTGTACAAAGGTAAGCTCTTTCCAAATAAATCAATGAAATTACTGCAATTACAGTAAAAACAAAACAAAACAAACAAACAAAAAAAAAACTAAGGGAATTTTGGGAGGCAATCTCAACAATCTTATTTCTAAACTTTAGCTGTAAGTATAAATGAGACCAGCAAAGGCTATTTTGACAAATGACAGTAAGAAGCACACAAGAACAAGTAGTCTCTTGGGGCACCTGGGTGGACTGGCTGGTTAAGCGTCCGACTCTTGCTTTCAGTTCAAGCCATGATTTCACAGTTTTGTGGGTGTGAGTTCAGGGTCTACGAGTGCAGAGTCTGCTTGGGATTCTCTCTCTCTGACTCTCCCCCACTCACATGGTCTCTGTCTCTCTCAAAATACAGAAATAAACTTTAAAAAAAACCTTTAAAAATTTAAAAAGAAAAAGAACAGATGGTCTCAAAGGCAAATTAATTGATGCAAAACGAGTTAAAATTTGATCCATAATTGCTATATAACATTAAATATATCACAAATATACAATGATATTTTAAGATACATGATGTTCTCATGACCATGGAATGATCAGTGACAACACTGGATGTATATATATATATATACTAGGTATTTTCTCGTGCCACTTCCTGACATTCTCAGGTATAACTGATTATATCCCAAAAACAGATATCAAATAATAACCACTATTTTATTTGTTCAATAGTTTTCTTACATACACACCTAAAAATAATTGTTTAATTAAAATTAAAAAAAACATTGTTTCATAAACAGTATCTCCAGTATCAATTTTCTTTTTCAATTTTAGCAGAACATTTATTATCATTTCATGGAACACGAATTCTCTGTGGAACATAGTTTAAGAAACGCTGCTTGAAAATATAGTAAGATACTACAAACCAACAAGAGAATGATGGTTATTTCCAATAGCAAATGGTCAAAGAACACTAACAGGTAATTAATAAAAAATTAAAACTGGCCAATAAGCAGATGGAAAATATTCAACCTTACTTCTAAACAGAGATAGACATTTAACTGAAATCTGATTTTCCACTTATTAAATGTAAAATGATTACATGTTATGCTCCCTACCAATGAAGGTACTGCTCTTACATGGTTGATGAAAATATGTGTCAGCACAAACTTTGAGAGTACAATTTATCGTTAAGCACTAACATTTTGCTACAAAACTCTGCACCTGGGATGTACTTAAAGTCTTACCTAAGAATGTTTAGTTCTGTCTTATTTCTAATAAACAAAAATTAGAAAATGGGGAACTGGCTAATTAACTTATGATGTGTGCACACAACAGAACACAAGACAGCCTTTAAAACACTCTGGAAGAGGGGTGCCTGGGTGGCTCGGTTGGTTGAGTGTCCGGCTTCGGCTCAGGTTATAATCTCACAGCTTGTGAGTTCAAGCCCTGCGTTAGATTCTGTGCTGACAGCTTACAGCCTGGAGCCTGCTTCGGATTCTGTGTCTCCCTCTCTCTCTGCCCCAACCCACTCGCATTCTGTCTCTGTCTCTCTCAAAAATAAACATTAAAAAAAATTAAAAAAAAACCCACTACATCAGAGGGGCACCTGGGTGGCTCAATAGGTTGGGCATCTGACTTTGGCTCAGGTCATGATCTCACGGTTCGTGGGTTCAAGCCCTGTGTTGGGCTCTTGCTGACAGCTTAGAGCCTGGAGCCTGCTTCAGATTCTGTCTCCCTCTCTCTCTGCCTCTCCCCCACTCACACTCGGTTTGTGTCTCTCAAAAATAAATAAACATTAAAAAAAATAGTATGGAAGAGTAACAGTGTCATGAACAAAATCAAAACTACTATAATGAAAAAAATAAGATTTAAAACAATATAATTCTATTCATTTTTTGAAATTTTAACAATAGCTATTTTAGGTGACTGAATAAAGTTCTTTGATCTGTGCTTATTTCTATTTTCAAATAGTATTTTTATTTTTTATTTATTTTTCAAATAGTATTTGTTAAAATGATGAATAATCATTGTTGAGATTCTGTAAAACAATTTGGCAATACGTATAAGGGCATTAAATATTTCTGTTATTTGATCTACCAGCAACCCAGCCTAAAATAAATATGAAACACAGACAAATGTTTGCAAGCCATGTTACTTAAAATATTATTTACAATAGTGAAAACCTGGAGACAAACCCAATGTTCAACACTATGAGTTGATTTTTTTTTTTAATTTAACACTATGAGTTGATTAAATAAATCCTGGTACTGTCCTCTCATAAAATATTAGGCAGTTGTTAAGACACGTGGTCAAATAATTTTTAACAACAGTGGAGAAATACTTAGGATACAACGTTAAGAGATAGAAGCTGGTATTAAATTTATGTAATCCATTCTGTAAATATAGATTCTATACGTAAAATAAAGAAATGCACTGAAAAATACTGAGAGAGAATGCACTAAAACTTAATAGGATTCTACCTCAGTGATTTTACATTTTCTTCACTCTACTTCCCTGAAGTGACCCAAACTTTTAGCAAGGAGCATAGATGAGAATGATACGGCTGAAACAGGTGAAAAGGTGTTTCTGAAGAGTGTGCTGCAGCAAGATTATGTGTGATGAGTGGGAAAAAGAAGACAAAATAAGAGGCACCTTCCGTGTTATGGACTGAATGCTTGCGAAGTCCTGACCCCCAGCATGGCTGTATTTGGAGATGGGGACTCTCTGGAAGGACTTAAGGTTAAATGAGGTCACAGAGGTGGGGGCTCTTAGGATAGGATTAGTGTCCTTACAAGAAAACACTGCAGAAATCTCGTTCTCTCCCTCTCCCCGAGCGCATGCTGAGGAAATGACACGACAAGAACACAGCCAAGAAAAGGTTTCACCAGAAACTGAATCTTGATCTTGGACTTGGAGTTTCCAGAACTGTGAGAAATAAATGTCTGTTGTTGAAGCAGACTCATACACTAGGTCAAAAAAGAAATCAGTCTTTTTAAAGTGGAAGGAAATGCTCCAAAGAGTATTGGAGTATTGGTGCTGGAATACCTCCCTCTCCAGTTTCTAAACACAACAGGAAGAGAGCAGGTTATCTGGTGATGAATTGGGGGTCACTGGAACAAGTCTGAATGCTTCTGGAGAAGCACAAACTCAAGGTAGGCCACCACGGTGCGGCTGCCCTTCTGCTGAACTATTGCCTTCGGGGCTGGTGCCTGATTTTTAAAGGTCATAGGCCCAGAAACACATTCAGAAGAGATTAACTACATCTGTGAAGGCTCTTCCAGAAACACTGTCTAGGCTGGAGAGGGAACAGTGCCCTCAAGTAATAACACCTAACACCTTTGCTGTTCCCTTCTACCTCTCAGATTTGCATAGCAACTCTCTTAAAATAACAGATAGGCATTTTAGTGATTATATATCAGACCTCAATTTTCTTTTTCTTTCTTTCTCTCTCTCTCTCTCTCTTTCTGTCTTTCTTTCTTTATTTCTTTCTTTCTTTCCTTCCTTCCTTCCTTCCTTCCTTCCTTCCTTCCTTCCTTCCTTCCGAGAGAGAGTGAGCGTGTGTGAGAGCAGGGGAAAGGGGCAGAGGAAGAGAGGGAGAGAATCCCAAGTGGGCTCCGTGCTCAGCACGGAGTCCAACACCGGGCTCGATCCCAACCTGAGTTAAAATCAAGAGTTGGATGCTCGACCAACTGAGCCACCCAGGCTCCCTTAGACTTCAATTTTCTTTATCCTGCCCCATTCTAAAGAAAGAAAAGATGGCTTCATTTTCCATTTTCGTAAAAGGAGCTAGTAAAGGAGCAATGGTGTCACACATAATCTTATTATCAGGTAGGACACAAAAGTCATAGCGGATGTAGAGGCCCCAGTGAGCAAGCAAGAGGGAGTGTCAGGAAAGATGGCAGATGTTTGCCCACTGGAGACTGGGCTGCACACCAGGTTATCAACATTAATGTGCTCTTCCTAAAAATCTCAAGACTTTTTCATTAAGTGGGTAAAATTCAAATAACGTAATCTCTCCTTTTGCAAATTAGCCACAAACCATCTAGTTTCTTACCAATTACTTGATATTTTTATCTACCTCTAAATGTTACTGACCTAAAAAAAAAATCTGATCAAAGGCTGTAGAAATTCTAACCCCTGCAGCAATTATTAAATTGGTCCACTCTGTGTCCTATGCTGACAAATTGTTATACTCTAGAGCCTGACGACCTACAAGTGTCTCAATTAGACGCATGGATGTAGCAGCGATGTTTTAAAGTTGTCTACACTTGACTTCATTCCTTTAAAACAATAACCAACCTGCCCAGCCCCTTAAAACCTTCTCAAACCTAATAAATAGAAATGTCTTTCCTTTTACACCCTAGAGCAGATGTGAGGACGACCATACCTCCTGGGTAGTCAACATTAAATGAAGATAAGCACTTTTGCGGAATAAATCTCTTTCTTGTAACCAGCTTCTCACATCAGGCTTCTCCTTATGCTGTGAAGATCCTTGCATTTACATAGAACCTTTTTGTCTATTCTACTCCTTCCTCCATGTCTGCCCTAATGGGCTCTGGTGGTCTAGAACCGTATCAATTGAATCAATAAGGGCTTGATACTGAGTGCCAAACTCTTCCAAAGAGTAGCAGTTAAGACCTCTGACATCTCTTAGGCTATGAAATTGGCCGCTTGAGGGAACAATGGAAATATAAGTTATGGCAAAGTAATTTGGTATTTAGCAAAGTTTATTCCTGTCTTGAGAAGTTACCTGATTGATATGTCTAGATGTCATGTTTCACACAAGACTGTGAATCTCCCAACATTAAAGACAACTTATGCATTCCTGCTGTCCACACTACAGTGCCAAGCACTGTAAACTGTTAGGTTGAAATTAATTTTCTATCTGGATTAGTAGCAAATACGATGTTGCTATTTTTGTCCAGTGAATTCAGTGAACAAACAGAGGGAACTGGGTGTTTTGGGACCATGCCGATTCCTTTCCTGTTTCCCTACTGTGTGTTCTTTATTAGAACAATATGCTTGTGTGTGTGTGTGTGTGTGTGTGTGTGTGTGTGTGTGTGTGCGCGCGCGCGCGCACACGCGCATGCATGACAGGCAAGGTAAACTCTCTCTCAGCCTAAATGACAACAGAAGCAGTCTGACATCTAGCTTTCCTGACAGCTTGTATCTGAAACAGTCAGCTGCAAATTGCTTCAATAACCATTTAAGAGAGGTCATTTTTCTTGAACAAAAGTTAAACCATTTGCCTAAGTATTCATGGAGTTCCTTCCCGGTGCATAGTGAGACCTGGTTCCCCACAGGTGAAACAGTTGTTAGTGCTTCTAACAGCTTCCATCCCACCCAACAGGCTCTACAACAAGCCCTCAGCACCCATCTTCAGAAACATATGAATCTGAATCTCTCTAGAGGGGAGATGAACTGCTCTTAAGTCTCTTGGGCTGGTTCTGAGTGTCTCTTGATGCCTTTCCACCCACCTCCTTTAGACCTATACTTTGTTTGCACTATGTGTTTGGTACATGAATGACACTTACATTTGGACATTGTCTCTCAGAAGTACGCTTCTCACCCACTACCAGCTCATGGTCTCAGAACCCTTGACCAAATCAGAACCCCAACCTTTTTTTTTTTAATTTTTTAATGTTTATTTATTTTTGAGAGAGAGACAGAGACAGAGACAGAGCGTGAGTGGGGGAGGGGCAGAGAAAGAGGGACACACAGGTTTCGAAGCAGGCTCCAGGCTCTGAGCTGTCAGCACAGAGCCCGACGTGGGGCTCGAACTCATGAACTGTGAGATCATGACCTGAACCAAAGTTGGACACTTAACTGACTGAGCCACCCAAGCACCCTGGAGCCCCAACCTTCTGACATGCTCCGTGGGCAAGGTCAGACACCTGGGATGCATTTTAGACTTGACTGTGTCACAAATAAAGATGGGCTTCCTATAGCAGTGAAACCTAATTATGCAATTGAAAGATGTTATAAATTTTTGTTTTTATTCTTCCAGGCTTTTAAGGGAATTGTAGAAAACAGTACCCATGAGGACCTGGTCTACAAGCAAAAAAAAGAGAGAGAGAGAGAGAGAGAGAGAGAGAGAGAGAGAGAGAGAGAGAGAGAGAAGTGAACGTTTTGTTCTTTATTTGCCCTGTTCGACCAGTTATCCCTTCAGTGAGGTCTTCCAATTACAGCCTGGACAGAAAAAGCCACCTGAAAGAAAGTAGAAACAAAGCCATTTCTTTAGTATTTCTGGCAGTTAAGAACATCAAGGTTGACTCTCAAGCTGGAGTGTCCTGAGCGTTTGTAAGCACATCCTCCACCCGGTTTTAGAGGTTCTTAGAGGGTTATTCTTTCTCTCCTGCTACTTCCCTTTGTCTCGCCTGTTGCAGAAGCTTAATGAAAAGGCCCACATGGCTCCTATCTGGAAAGTATATGATAAATCACTGCAGACACGATTTCTAATGAATATGTTTTTGGGTGGCTTAAAGGAAAACGTTGTGTGAAAAACACTCAGAGCATTACTTGGCACATAATAAGTATTCAATAAGTGCTATTTGTTTATTTATTTGTTTGTATATGTCCCTACCATGGTTCCGGAGAGGATTTAAGGCAGTGTCTGAAAATAATCCCAAAGACTCTATGATATAATCTACGATTCTGGACTCCAGAGTAAAAACATGGACAACATTCTCCCTACGTTTTTCCCACATCTTACCATTCAGCCTGACCAGGTTCTGCTCGTATGTCTTGCAAGACATCTTCTATTTAAATTAATACATGTATCTCTAAAAGTCTGGCCCTCAGAGGGGCGCCTGGGTGGTTCAGTTGGTTGAGCATCCCACTCTTTGGGCTCAGGTCATGACCCAAGGGAATGAGCCCCACATCAGCCTCTTCACTGAGCATGGAGACTGCTTACTGTTCTCTCTCTCTCTCTCTCTCTCTCTCTCTCTCTGCCCCTCTTCCCTGCTTGTGCTCACTCTCTCTAAAAAATAAAAAACATATATAAAAAAAGTAAAAGTCTGGCCTCAGAGAAGCAGTCTGCATACTGCACAACCTCTCCATTGACTATGCCACCATCCTTGGGGTTATGGTCCTTAGAGATAAGTACCACCCTCTGTGGTGTAGGCAGAATGGATACAAGTTGGAAGACCATCAAAAGGATACCTGTGTTCAATCAGACAGCATGTGCCTTGACAGAATATACATATTGAGACAACGCAGGCAATTTGACAGAGCATCTAGTCCATTTACGTTCAGCATTATCAGTGAAATATATGGATTTAGTGTTACTGTGTCATCTGTAGGTTTCATGCTTGTGGTGATGTCTCCGGTCCTTTGTAGTCTTTGCAATATTCCACTCGCAGAGTCCCCCTTAGGATCTCTTGCAGGGCTGATTTAGGGGTCATGACCTCCTTCAGTTTTTGTTGGTCTGGGGAAACTTTTCTCTCTCCTTCTGTCCTGAATGACAGCCTCGCCGGATAAAGGATTCTTGGCTGGCTGTTTTTCCTATTCAGCACATTGAATATTTCCTGCCACTCCCTTCTGGCCTGCCAGGTTTCAGTGGACAGGTCTGCTATTACCCTTATGCGTCTACCTTTTTAGGTTAAGTCCTGTTTGTATCTAGCTGCTTTCAGAATTCTCTCTTTATCTTTGTATTTCAGGCAGATTGACAGAGAACCCGATCAGAAGTAGGAAGCAGATCATCCGTGCATGTGAGTCAGGGAACTGCAGAGCGGTAACTGTGGTGGAAAGCTACCTAGTACCTCGTGAGGAGATGCCAATGACAAGCTTTTTTTGTTGTTAATGATAAAACACCATGTACTTATCAGGACAGATTACTGAAGTATATTGAGTGGAAAATGAAATACCTCCTCCATCCCCTCACCTCTCTCCCTCTCCTAGCTCATTTCTTCTCTCCAGAGGGCACCTGTTAACAGTTGGAGATGTGTCCATTCCGATCATTTTCTATCCATTTAAAACCATGGAATACACACCAACTGTTTAAAAACACGTAAATAGGATCATATTATATGAGTAAACATTTCTACCACTTGCTTTTTTCACTTAGAAATATGTCATGGGAGTTGGGGGGGGGGTGCCCGGGTGGCTCAGTTAAACATCCGGTTCTTGATTTCAACCCAGGTCATGATCTCACGGTGTGAGTTTGAGCCCTGCATTGGGCTCTGTGCTGAAAGCTCAGAACCTGGAGCCTGCTTTGGATTCTTTGTCTCCCATTCTCTCTGCCCTTCCCCCACTCACACTCTGTCTGTCTCTTTCTCTCTCGCAAAAATAAATAAACATTACAAGCATACATCATGAAAATCTTTCCTTGACATTATGGTTTAATCTACTTGTTAAAAAAGAGATGTATTCGAAGTATAACTAAACCGTCATTTATTTAACCATTTTCCTACCTATAAATGATTAGGTTGTTTCCAATATTTTGCTATGCAAAAAATGCTATAGTAAACAGCCCTGAATCCGTATCACTGTGCACAGGTGTCTATGGAAGGACTTGGTCAAAGGGGATAGTAATACTTTACAGGTGCTAGCAAACTTACTTCTGTTATATACTCTGACAAGTTGTATATGAGATTACTTGTTTCTCCAAATCCTTATCAACAGAAAATGTGATTTGATCCTTAAACGTTTTGTCATTCTTGGAAGCAAAGAAAGCCGACTTTGGATTGTTCAACTGCCCCCTTTCGGTCCCGTATTCTTAGACATTTGCCTGACCAGAGCATGCTTCCTAGAAGCAACACCATGGTAAGAACAGGTCCAGTGGTGGTGCTTCCAGATTTTTTTCTCCAGGAAAATCCGGAAGCCAGTGGGGTGGCGGCCAGGAGACTGCTCGGGAGCTGTGCTTGCCTCAGAGGCCACTTTTTCTTGATATTGTATGTGATATGACTTGGCTTTTGAGACACCGATGAAGATTATGGAATGGCTGAAATTTCTCCCCTCCCAGCTGAGGCAGACGTGGAAGTGTTGGGAAGGAGCCTGCCACCACCCAGTCCGTCTGAAACAGACAAATTCTTGGTGGTGAAAAGAATGTTATATTCACATTCACTTCCACTTATACCACAGCAATTTGCATCTCTGGGGCAAAAAAAAAAAAAATTAAGATGGACATAAAATGCCCGAGCAGTCTGGTTTTTATTTGACTTCCTCGCCTGGCCACCTGGAAGTGGCTAATGCTAGAATACTTTCGTATCAATGAACTTAGCTTCTATGGGAAATAATTTTGCATTTATAGAAAAAAAAAAAACCCGTAGAATATGTTATCCCAGTATAGGCTGGTGAATGTTACAGTTCCTAAAAGGGGCTTTGGAGTTTGATGTGGCATGAACTATATTTAGTTCTGAGCAGAGATAACCACTGGGGTGGCCTACTTCACTATCAGTTTGAGAAATGGCTACTGTACCACATGATTTGGGGAGAGTCAGAAAGAGGGCAGCTGGGGTTTTCCTTACTGTGAAATCAAAACACCTCCCAAGTACTTCTTCTTTTAATCCTCAACACAAACTTCCTTCTAATTACACTACCGACCATAGCTGAACAGTGTGAGATCCACTGTGAAATGAATATTACTAATGTAAAAAAACCCCCAGCATATCCATCTTTTAAAAATTTAGTATCTTAATGTGATCCATGACTTAGTCACCTTTTGTACTGCTTTCTGTTTGATTATAATTTTATCTATTAATCATGTTAATCCAATAGACTCTGCCTTAATCAAATGTGAGTCAATTACCCAGTTCCTCAAATTATATTTTTTAATGAAAGACATTTTTTAAAATTGAATGCCAATTAGGGCCAAGCCAAACTTGTTCATAAAGTTTGGGTTATCGCAGAACAGTATGAACCCTTGACGATACCTGTAATTCCAGTTCCTTCTGACGAGGGCGTGCTGTGTGCTTTTAGACACAGCCATTAACCTCTCTGTAATTCTCGGTTTTCCACCTGTGAAATGAGGATAATGATACTTCTGGCTTGGGAAATGATTTTATGACTCTTAGTTGAAAAATGCAGCTAGAATACCAATTTTTTTTTTTAAAAAAGCCTTATGTAATTTTGCTCCTAATTTCTTACCATAATTGTTTTTGTTTTTCCTTAGCACCCAACGGTTTTTTGACATCATTAGAGAACTATATACATAACTCCGCAGAGAGGGAAGTCAGACTGGGAAGGGTCTCTGTGGAGCAGATTCTTTACCACGAATGACTACAGACAGAGTGACAAGGATACTCTCCCCACGGGCCCCCCAGAACTCTGCTGGGAAAGGTTGAAATGCTGCTTCCTAGGTCAGCAGACGAGAGCCCCAGGCTTCATCAAGGAGCATGTTACAGACCCAGAAATGGGGAGGGGGGGGCAAGAGTGCAGAGAGGACTAGCTCACGGTTTAAGGGGCTCCATGGTTGGGTTTCTGGGGTCCTTGTGCTCCAATGATAGTCCAGAATGTGAGTCCAGAGTTATTATGAATTTTCAGTATGATTCTAAATGGAGTCTACAAACCACTGCTTAAGGATTGAACTGACTATGAGGTCAGAGGCTCAACCCTTGGGCTGGGACTGATCCGGGGCTCATCTCCACCATTTATTGGGAGAGGAAAGAGATCTCATCAGCAGACAAGTGTTTCTGCTTCTGGTCTGCAAAGCTAGCTGCCATTACACTGTCTGAAATTAGGGATCTGGACTTGTCAGGAAGAGGGCTCTTTCATAGCTGTTGAAGTTTAGGGAGGTAATGATAGTGATTTCATTCCCTTTCTTTTCAGCTCCAAGTACCCTCCTCCTCTGGTATTTTGCTCTGTTGTTTAGTTGAAATCACGTTAGTGTATTACAGGCTGATCCAGCTGAGTGCATTCTGCAGAGAAACAACAAGGAGCCTGGTGGTGGTAAAAAGCTCTCCTAATGGCAGGTGGCAGCAAGGCGCATTAGTGCTTCTTGATGGACAGCTAGGGACCACTGTCAGTTTCTATGTTCTGTGCCACCATGGTTCCAAGGAAAATCATTTGTATTAATTAACACCAACGAGGGGCTACCTGGGCAGAGAGCTTCTGGTCCATAAAGAGGCCTGGGCAGCTGGCTGGGTAAACTGAGATGTTCCCCTCCTTCTGCTAATACACTTTTGAAGCCGTTCCACTTGAATTGAAGCCCCACATTCCCAAGGTACTCAAGGCCACTTGGAGATAACATTCTACAGGAGTAGCTATTTCTGAATTGAAATGCGACTGATTGTGAGCAAAACTTCCCATTTGTATATAGTCAGAATGAAAGCCTTTTGCACTCCAGCCCTGTGATTATTTGAAAATCTCTTTTTGTGCTTCCATCAGGCTCTGGTGTTGATGGCTGCCACGGGGACGCAGTGTTACTCACTGCCAGCAGGCAGCATGAAACTCAATCGTGGGCAAACATCTAGTGTTCTGGAATGCTCTAGTAACCTTGCTGTTGACTCTGAATGCCTGGATTCTGGGTCCTGACTCTCCTCCCACTCTAGCCCCAGCAAAGGGGCCAAAGAACATCTTGTGAGGAAAAAAGAAAGGCCCTACTATGCTTGAGTTAGATAAATAAAACTTTCTCTTCCAAAATTTACAATTCTCTTAGATGTTTAGCAGTGGAATTATTAGGTCAAATAAAGTGAATACTTTGAGGCTTTTGAGAGCCAAATTGGTTCCAAGGTATTGTGTTCATTACAGTTTAATTCTAGCTATATTTTCTCCTTTGAGAATTGTCTTTGAGGTATTTTGCCCATTTACCATATCAGTTTTCATTTTTCTCTCGTCGATTTGTGTGAACTCTGTTCAAACTAAAGATGCCAGCTTTCTGTAATATTTGCTGTAATTATTGTCCTAAGGCTACTGGGAATTTTCTTCACATACAGAAAATTTTGCTTTTATCAAATAAAACCCATCCATGGAG